>NC_069499.1:3366052-3511052 GCF_027579735.1 Bombina bombina
TCTTAGAGTATTATTCTCTAAACAATGTGTGAGTATATGGCAGGGAATATATTTAACAATCTTTCTTTAAACTAAACCTGCAATCAAACATACATTTGCTAAGACAATAAAATTAATCTAAATATCTGAATTATTTATTATTAGTAAATAACTATGAACATGTTGATACATAAATAATTGTAATAATTAGAATATGAGTCAATATTATATGCGTTAAATCAAACAATAGGTCAATATTTGTATATTCAGTTATTTAGCTAAAATTTGATTCTAATACAATTCTTACTTTGATACAAAAGTACATATATTCTTAATATGAACAGTTATTTAAATATCTATTTATTTAGATTGGAACAATTCTTAATTGCTTATAATTAAGACCAATTCTAAGATAACTATACATATATCCTATATTTTACACAGATGAATTATTTAGCATGCAAGATACAAACTTAGCCTTATATCAGATTATGATCACAGTTAAAATACTGAGTGCTCTTAAATTTAATTGCTATAGTAATCTATTAATACATTACCAAAATGATATTCAGCTTCAAGACTTGTCCCACCTCATATAAAATAAGTGTAATTGCAATGGATCAGGAGAAGTATGGCCCACTTTGTTTTATAGTTTGACTTTCTCCCCCACAACAGTTCAGTCAGTTCCAAACTAAGCAGTCTGTCCTCCACCTTTTCCTGCATACAACATTATAGTGTAATCATTGGTGTGAAATATGGGTGGCCCTTTGAAACCTTGTCCCTGCTATTGATTCACCTTGTGAGTGTGCGTTGCCAAGGAGATGCATCCCTGCAACAACCAATCATCTCCTGGCTGTAATACCTGTGTCGCAACACCGTACCTTGTCCATCGGGTGGCAGTATTACAAACAGACATAGCAATACATGTAGCATGACAAACACAACCATACATTTACTACCCCACATTGAAAGAAAATATTTCTTTAAAATGTGTAATAAATGCCATAATTTCCTACATTCATAAGTTATATGTTTATATGTACTGTATTATATCATATTATTTATTTTGATCAATTTGACATGAAACACAGTATGCCCTTAACATCATTATATTATATTATAATAATCTATACTGCCAATTATTCTGAAATTAATGGCATTTATACATTCTGATATATATGTTTTCATGTAATATAATATGTTCTATGTCTCCGACAATTTCTGCATATATGAATTGATGCCTGCAATAGAAATGGAAACAATTGTTAGAAATGATTTAAGCATTCATTTGTCTATGGTCCATCTGAAATAAAATTAAGTATTATTAATCATTAACTTTTAGGTCCACAAATATTCTTAAAAACACAGAGGCCAAGTAAGACCTTTTATGTTTTAAAAAAATAATAATATATATATATATATATATATATATATATATATATGCACATTCATTTCTATGTAGATCTGAAATGATATAAAATCCAGCAGATTATGCATTGTTCCCTTTGCAAAATGTCTTTAATTTTATTTGTGTCACCTTCCCCCCAGCCGTATATCTGTAACATATGTTTTACTTTTCAATCTACAAAGGTTTAGGTGACAAATTCCAGAGGGCTCCCAAGCACATTTTTCTCTCATCACCAAATGTCTTGGAGTTATAAAACTCTGCATATATAGTCAAATGAATAGGGTCACTGAGTTAGTTCCTTTAGAAAAAAAAATGTTTGTATTTTACACCACAGGAGGTTGTGCTTCAAAAGCTATGCTGATTTTCAATCCTGATAAACGTGTATTCACCCAGCTAACCCATCTGGTAGGGGGTTGGGACCACAGTGGATTAGAAGCTGTGTTCAACAAACTCATGTTCAATTAATCCTGAGGTCTCATCTAACATATACATTGTATACATTATATACATATATATGTATACATATGTAATATTCATCATAATATATATATATACTCTGACATAAATCCCCCTTCCAACTTCAAATAGATGTAGGACACATGTATTTGAATTGGCTTAAAGTCAGTGGTATTTGATGAGGATCAGCCGTATACCTCATAGACAGTCTCTTATGTAGAAAGTTTGTTATTTTGAGCCTTCATGTTTATCAGTTGGGCATCTTTAAACTACAGTATGTCTTTAGTTCATTTGGGGATATGGCACTTCATTCTCCCTCTGACTTGTAGTTGGGATCTGGGATGACATGCCCGCAATTGATTGATATGGACCCATTTATCTATGAAACTTTCATTTTTGGGGATCCTTATTTTATAGGCCACTGGAGATATTTTGTCAGTAATGACGAAAGGACCTTTCCATGAGGGAAGAAATTTCTTCTCCCTAACCTGATCTCTTCCAAAGTTATAAAGATAAACTTTATCATTTATTTCATATTCCTTTTTGGACATTTTGAGATCATAATAGGTTTTAGTGGCAGTTGCGGCTCTTTCTAAATTCCTTTGAACAAATGCATATTGCAGGTGCTTTCTTAGGTTCTCCACATATTGATGTGTATTGGCAGCGTTTATCAAGTTTTGGTCTGATGTACGGTACAGCAGATGCTGAGGTAGAACCATTCTTCTACCAGTCATCAGTTCAAAAGGTGACATCTTGGTCGCACTACTTGGAGTTGCTCTTAATGCCATTAAGACTAGAGGTAGTTTTACATCCCAGTCTTTACCCGTTTCACTCACAAACTTTTTGAGGATTTTAACAATGGACTGGTTGTAACGCTCTACACCACCACTTGAGGCAGCTCTATAAGCAATATGGAGCTTTCTTTTAACCCCTATTATTTTCCACATTTTGGTCATCACTTCACTAGTGAAGTGGGTTCCCCGATCTGATTCGATTCTTTGGGGCAAACCAAATCTGGAAAACACGTGGTTGATGAGCAACGCTGCACATGTCTCAGCTCTTTTGTTAGGTGCACTAATGCACTCTACCCATTTAGTGAACAGGCATGTTACGGTTAACATGTATTTGTTACCTCTTGATGATCTTGTTACTGGACCGATAAAATCAATTTGTATATCTGACCATGGCATTACCATCCCCCTTTTCTGCAATGGCGCTCTATGCATTGGTGCAGTGGGTTGGAACTGTGGGCAGATTAAACACCCTTGACAGTAGGTTTGAACATCTTTCAACATATGTGGCCAAAAAGCGTAATCACGTAATATTTCATACGTGAGTTTGGCACCACGATGACCAGATGTGGGAGCATCATGGGCATGTTGAAGCATTAGACCTCTGAATTTGGTGGGTACTACCCACTGCTGGATGCCAATTTTGGAGGTTCTAATTAACAAACCATCCTGTAACTTGAATTGTGATTTAGATTTTATTAAGATTCTCAGATCTTCTTTGCCAATACAATCATCTTTTGAGATGGGGTTGCTTTAAGGATCTTCTATGTGTTTATAGAAGATGCCTACAATGGGGACTTCTTTTTGACTAGTGATCAGGTCCTCACTATGAGAATCCTGACTCCATTGTACCAGGTTAGGCTCACTCTGTTGTTTTGCCTGGTTTCTGGTGATGGCTTCTACCTGAATTGCACCCATTAAGTGGTCAATATTAAGGAGTTCTCCAGTTATGGCTCCTTGTTTGGATAACGAATCCGCAAGATCATTGCCTTCCTTATCAGGACCTAGAACTCTGGAATGACCCTTGGTCTTTTTCCAGTGTATGGTTAAATCATTGGATACCACCAGATTATCAATCTTGCAGAACAACTTGCCATGCTTGACTGGTTTGTTATTGCTTTTCTGCATGCCATTTCTTTTCCAAGTTGGCAGGTATTCAACAAAACTGTCACGCACATAATTTGAGTCAGTTATGATCACAAATTCATTAATACCATGTTCAATAACCATTTCAATGGTTTTGAAAACAGCAGTTAGTTCTGCAACTTGACTGGATCTTGGTCCAATGTTGAAACCAATAGATATATTTGGGATTCCATTTGCCCCAGTTATACCAATGCCAGCGACTAATCTGCGATCATTATCAATAGTGGCATGGTAAGAGCAACCATCAACATACACCCAAGGTAATGTTTGGCAATTTTCCTCATTGTATATTTTATATGGGGAAAGCAATTGTTCCTCCAGAAAATCATCTTCTGATAATTCTTCCCCAGGATCTCTAGCAGTACAGTCCGGGAGCTCGGCAAGTCCCTGTGCGACTGGATTCTTTTTATTCTGCTTGTAGCGAATTTCTAATGGCCAGCCTTGTAAGGAAAGAGTCCACGCTGTTATGCGGCTATTTGACAAATTCCCATCTCTTATTCTCTCACTTTGCAAATATAGCAAAGGCTGGTGAGCCGTTTCTACAATAATTTTCTCGCCCTGTATATAGCTGCGGAAATTTTGTAGAGCCCATACAGTAGATATGAGGGCTTTTTCGCAATCGCTAAATTTTATTTCTACTGGGGATAGATTTTTGCTCGCATAAGCAATGGCTTTGTTCAAATTATCATGCTTTTGGTATAAAACAGCACTCATGCTTACATCTGTGTAACCTGTCTCTAAGAAGAAAGGTTTACCACCTTCAGGGTATAATAAGCAAGGTGCTTGAGTGAGTTTTCTCTTCAGCTCTCTGATGGCTGTCTCTTGAGACTCACTCCAGTGCCATTTCACATCCTTCTTTAGAAGAAGTAGTAGTGGTTATCTAACTCTGCATAATTATCAATGAATTTGCGAGAATAATTCGTCATACCCAGGAATGATCTCAATTCCTTTAAGTTAGTTGGGTTTTTAGAATTTACTATAGCTTCAACCTTTTTCTTCTGGGGATTTAATACTTCAGAAGTAACTTCATGTCCCAAGAAGTTTACACGAGTGCGGCACCATTGGGCTTTTTGTAGGGATAATTTGACACCTGCCCTTTTAAGTTGGCTGAGGACGTGTTTAAGCTCTGCGATGTGTTTTTCAAAGTTTGTGCTTTTGATTAAAACATCATCGACATAAGATAAGGTCCCCCTTTCCAGTGCATCAGGCATAGCCTTATGCATGAATACAGCAAATTCATGTCCAGAATTTATGTATCCAAATGGAAGTCTCTGGAATGCATATTGGACCTTTTGGAAAGAGAATGCCAGCTTATATTGGTCCTCTTCATGTACCTTTATGGTCCAATATCCCTGTGCACAATCAATGGCAGTGAATATTTTGGATCCCTGCATTTGTGCAAGGCACTGGTCAATGTATGGTACAGGCCAAGACATGTACACTCGTTTGTTTAGCTGTCTTAAATCAGCACACAAACACCATTGTCCATTGGGCTTAAGGACACCTAGAATAGGATTATTATAAGAGCTGTGCACCTGTCTGATAATACCTCTTTCTTCCAAATTCCTTATGATCTCTGCAAGAGAATCATATGAGGCTAAGGGAGTCTGTATTGTTTGACAAATACAGGTGGTGCATAGGGATCTGTTTGTATCCTTGTAATGTGCAAGTCTGTAGTACCACAATCGTAAGAATCCCTAGCGAAAATATCATTGTACTCCTTGAGGAGTTCTCGCAGCTTTTGGCGTTCATCATCGCTGGAACAGCCATTAGCTAAGGATATTTGCTCTTCGACTATTTGCTGAAATCCTGGAAAGATTTCAGGCTGTCCTATTTCATAGGCTTCTTCCAATCTAGAGGTGAGATCCCCTTGATTATAATTTACATTGCTCCCATGACTCTGGGTATTGGGGTAATCTTGCTGTTTGATTGGCTGATCAAACACTAGAGAGGCTTCTTCAATTTTACAGATGCCTTCCTCTGAGCTGAAGGGATAAATTGACTGAATATTAAATAGACCCTCTGGCATAGATGCAAAGGATTGTTCTATTAATTGTTCTTCAGTTAAGTATCCTTCAGGTATTAGCCCAATTACATTATTCTGGAATCCAAAAGTGTAATAACTTGATTCCAGTGCATATCCTATGGTAGTTCCCTTGGATAATGTTATATCCTGTGGGGTCATGTTATGCACAACAATATGTATTGGAACAGTTCCAATATACACCATAGGAGTGTAGGTTACTGTGACACCCAGATTTTGTATTCTATGGGAGAGGCAAATCAGTGTTTCAGAAGTTTTTAATTTCTGACCTCTCTTTACCTGTAAGGGTAAAAGAAATTTATCAGCCCCAGCAGGAATTATAACATCGCTAGATACCTGCATATTCACAGCATATGGCAATTGCTGGTTTGATTTCAGGGCTGCTTTTTCATCCTGAAATACTTCAGGGTCCCCCTTTAACCTGCTCCAGAGGCAAGAGTTAATCAAATCTATTTGTATGGCATATCTATGTAAGATATCATTGCCAATGTATATTTGATTATGGGGAGTATTTAAAACTAAAAACAGGTGCTTCACTGACTTATTTCCTTTAGAGATAAATAATAAGCACTTAGCTGTGATGTTATAGCTTTCAGACCTGTTATCCAGGTTGTGGATACAGTGGTCTTGGGGAGAAAGATATTTAATCACTTTAGGTTCAGCTATTTGTGCAAATAAACCTTCGCTTATATAGCTAGCTTCCTGTTTTAAGTTTAATTTAGCATACTTGGTTTTACCTAGGTCATGTACTTGTATAGATTAAATAGATCCTCTTTAACTCTCTCAATCCCTGTGAGGTATTGAGCGTGGCCTCCCCCCTTAGGGATTTTATGATCCCCCTTGTGGAGTGATATGGTTAATACATCGCCATCTAGGGAAATATTCGCTATTAACCATATCACTCTAAAAACAGGTGCTTCACTGACTTATTTCCTATAGAGATAAATAATAAGCACTTAGCTGTGATGTTATAGCTTTCAGACCTGTTATCCAGGTTGTGGATACAGTGGTCTTGGGGAGAAAGATATTTAATCACTTTAGGTTCAGCTATTTGTGCAAATAAACCTTCGCTTATATAGCTAGCTTCCTGTTTTAAGTTTAATTTAGCATACTTGGTTTTACCAAGGTCATGTACTTGTATAGGGATAAATAGATCCTCTTTAACTCTCTCAATCCCTGTGAGGTATTGAGCGTGGCCTCCCCCCTTAGGGATTTTATGATCCCCCTTGTGGAGTGATATGGTTAATACATCGCCATCTAGGGAAATATTCACTATTTTTCCAGGCGAAATTTTAAAAGTATTACCACCAGAGCCACTTAAAGGAGTTTGATCATCTATTTGTAGAATAGTGATTTCAGGTACAGAGTTATTCCTGAAATGAATCTCCACAGCGTCTGGTTTCTCTTCCACCACGTGACAGCTATGTCGGGTGCGATATATACCAGATTTTTCATAATTTATAGGCCTTTTAACTTGTGACCAAATTACATTATTTATGCAATCAATTATGGTGCTTAATCGCTTCAGGAGATCACTACCAATAATTAAACGATCAGTAGGCAGATCCACTATAATGACAGGGTGTCTTATGACCCTGTTCCCCAATTTAAATTTTAACCAGGCCGTACCGTAGACTTTTAGAGAATCACCCCCAACTCCTATTAGGGAACCATCAAATTCTTTTATTTTAGGTTTGTGGGGTGTTAGCTCATTTAGCTGTGTGTAGTACCTGTGGGATAAAATAGTTGCCTGAGATCCAGTATCGACTAATCCCCTGATAGGGTTGGAGACTGAATCTTGCAGCTCAACTAATACATAATAGCTTCCTGCATTTTCTACCATTTCACACATAAAGTTGGCGTTATCATACATCTGTGGGCTTCGCCACGTGTTACCTGAATTCGCCACGTCATTCGATGGAGAGGAAACTTCATACCTACCTGTTTCCTCTATGACAGGGTCGGCTGGATTCTTTTGTACTGCATCTGTGGAAATAAGGTTAAAAGAGTGCTGCAAAGGAAGTGATTTGTTAATTTTTCCCTTGGTTATGATTGTGCCTGTGGTCCACTGCTGACCACTGGCTGTACCCCTAAAAAATTATTGTTCGGTTGCTGAGCCGTAAGTTTTTGACTCATATTAGCGACTTGTTCGCTCAACCGAATTAGCTGGGTATTAAGCTGATCTACTTGATTGTACAAGTTACCCCTACTCCTGGGCCTATCTCTTGATGCCCCATAATAATGATTCTTGGACCATTGGTTCTCCTCAGAATTAGAGCTGCTATTTCTATCCTGGCGTGGTTGTTCCTGGGGTGCAATTTGTTCAGCATTATTATTTTGGGGAGCATTATTTACTTGGGGTGTCTGGTTATCTACCTTCGCCGTGTATTGTATCTACCTTTGCGGGGGTACCCATTATTCTGTGGGTACTCTCTTTCTGCGTAATTATTCGCCTGAGTATGTCCCCCGCTTTGGCTATAGTCTCTCTGCGCCTCATCCCTTGTTGGGGAAGGGGTAGAGTTAAACCTCTGTGGAGATGGCCCGTTTTCTCTGGCCACTTCCGCATAGGTTTTCTTTTTAGACTCCAAATTTAGGGGTTCAGGTGACACCCTAGTTTCGGCCACTATTTTAGGATTGGGCTTTTTCTCCCTTTTATCCCCCTGTTCACTGGACTGCTGAATAGAGTATAACTTCGTACTCTCTTTGATCAGCCATTCCAATGAACAGTTCTCCTCAAAATCTCTAGCTAAGTTGATTTTGATGGGTGTGGGTAGCGCTTCAAAAAATATATTCACAAACTCTGAACCTTCAAATATGGGATCATCTTCAGCCATGCTGTACGCATTCTTCAATATAGAAAGGAATTTGATTGGACTTTGATTCGCACTACATTTTAAACCATATACAGCTATTCTCGCTGCCGTTTTAGTGCGATGTTGTCCGAATTCCTTTCTGCATTGTAGTTTTGTTTCACTCCAGGAACGAATATTCATATCCTTTAGTGAAGCAAAGAATTTGTGATGCTTACTCTCAAATACCCAGGGTAGAAATTCAATTTTTAACTGCTCACTTGTAACACTCATTATAGATAATGCGTTTTCAAAGGCCTCTAAGTGGTCAATTATGGAAGTGGCCCCCCCTTTAGAAAATGGGCGTACTGTATTCTTTAGGAATTTAATTATTGTGGGGGTGTCATACACTTTATTTGGTACATCACTGGATCTTACTGGGGACTTATTGTTTGAGTTAGAGTGCCTTTCATCTGAAGCGTAATAATTTTCTGGTCCCCCAGAGTTATGTAGTTGCCTAGGGGAAAAAGTTACCTCTGGGCCTGAATTAGGGCTATAGTTTGGGTATCTTTGTCTATCCTCCCGCCTGGGATCTTGACTCTCATTTCTGTCCCAGTCCTTATAGCTGCTAATTTGTCTCTGTAATTTATTTATTGCCTGCTCGTATGCTTTTTCAGCCTCATGATATCTAGCTTTTAAAGTTTTATTTTCATCTTGGCACTTTTGATATTCTTCTTCGAAAGTTTTAAAATCAGCCATTAATTCCTGATTATATTTATCTAAGTCAGAAGCCTTTTGGCTAGCATGGAAAACCTCTGTCTTTGCCTGAATAAAGGCATCTTGAAATTCTCGTAATGAATTATTTTCATTCCTTATCCACCCTAATTGTCTGTTCTGTCCTGCCATTTGGTTAGACATCTCACAGCTCAAATACATTAGGATCGGCCAAGTTTCTAAAATTAATTCATCACGCCCCCTAAGTTCTGTGCATCTATTAAGTTGCAGTAACATTTGGTATAATTCCCCATCTTCAAACCACATATCTTTAACTAAATCTTTGGCCTTATCTTTACACTCATTAATATACCTGGAGACGTCGTCCCCAATATCAAGTCTAGTCATGATGTGATTCATGGCGTCTAATTTGAGCGTTTTTTTCTGAATCACTTCATTGACGAAGGACCTTGGGGAGGACACAATTTCATCTTGCACAGAAACGCTAGCATTACTTTCTTTCATGTAATTAGCAAGAGTCCATGAGCTAGTGACGTATGGGATATACATTCCTACTAGGAGGGGCAAAGTTTCCCAAACCTCAAAATGCCTATAAATACACCCCTCCCAACACCCACAAATCAGTTTTACAAACTTTGCCTCCCGTGGAGGTGGTGAAGTAAGTTTGTGCTAGATTCTACGTTGATATGCGCTTCGCAGCAGGCTGGAGCCCGGTTTTCCTCTCAGTGTGCAGTGAATGTCAGAGGGATGTGAGGAGAGTATTGCCTATTTGAATTCAATGGTCTCCTTCTACGGGATCTATTTCATAGGTTCTCTGTTATCGGTCGTAGAGATTCATCTCTTACCTCCCTTTTCAGATCGACGATATACTCTTATATACCATTACCTCTACTGATTCTCGTTTAAGTACTGGTTTGGCTTTCTACTACATGTAGATGAGTGTCCTGGGGTAAGTAAGTCTTATTTTTTGTGACACTCTAAGCTATGGTTGGGCACTTTTATATAAAGTTCTACATATATGTGTTTAAACATTTATTTTCCTTGATTCAGGATGATCAATATTCCTTATTTCAGACTGTCAGTTTCATTATTTGGGATAATGCATATGAATAAAACATTTTTTCTTACCTTAAAAAATTGACTTTTTTCCCTGTGGGCTGTTAGGCTCGCGGGGGCTGAAAATGCTTCATTTTATTGCGTCATTCTTGGCGTGGACTTTTTTGGCGCAAAAAATTTCTTTGTCATTTCCGGCGTCATACTTGTCGCCGAAAGTTGTTCGTGTTTGCGTAATTTTTTTGACGTTTTGCGCCAAAAATGTCGGCGTCACCAGATGTGGCGTCATTCTTGGCGCCAAAAGCTTTTGGGCGCCAATAATGTGGGCGGGTTTTTTGGCGCTAAAAAATGTGGGCGTCATTATTGTCTCCACCTTTTCTCACATTATTTAAGTCTCATTTTTCATTTGCTTCTGGTTGCTAGAGGCTTGTTCATTGGCATTTTTTCCCATTCCTGAAACTGCCTTTTAAGGAATTTGATAGATTTTGCTTTATATGTTGTTTTTTCTCTTACATATTGCAAGATGTCTCAGATTGACCCTGGATCAGAAGCTACTTCTGGAAAAACGCTGCCTGATGCTGGATCTACCAAAGTTAAGTGTATCTGCTGTAAACTTGTGGTAACTGTCCCTCCGGCTGTAGTTTGTGTTGAATATCATGATAAGCTTGCTAATGCAGATAGTATTTCCATTAGTAATATTCCATTACCTGTTGCTGTTCCATCAACATCTAATACTCAGGATGTTCCTGTTAATATAAGATTTTGTTTCTAAATCTATTAGGAAGGCTATGTCTGTTATTCCTCCTTCCAGTAAACGTAAAAGGTCTTTTAAAACTTCACATTTTTCAGATGAATTTTTAAATGAACATCATCATTCTGATTTGTCTGTTTCTGATGATGATTTTTCTGGTTCAGAGGATTCTGTCTCAGATATTGACACTGATAAATCTTCATATTTATTTAAAATGGAATTTATTCGTTCTTTACTTAAAGAAGTTTTAATCGCATTAGAGATGGAGGAATCTAGTCCTCTTGATACTAAATCCACTAAGCGTTTAAATTCGGTTTTTAAACCTCCTACAGTTATTCCGGAAGTTTTTCCTGTCCCTGATGCTATTTCTGAAGTAATTTCTAGGGAATGGAATAATCTGGGTAATTCATTTACACCTTCTAAAAGGTTTAAGAAATTGTATCCTGTGCCATCTGACAGATTAGAGTTTTGGGACAAAATCCCTAAAGTTGATGGGGCTATCTCTACTCTCGCTAAACGTACTACTATTCCTACGGCAGATAGTACTTCCTTTAAGGATCCTTTAGATAGGAAGATTGAATCCTTTCTAAGGAAAGCCTATTTATGTTCAGGTAATCTTCTTAGGCCTGCTATTTCTTTGGCTGATGTTGCAGCAGCTTCCACTTTTTGGTTGGAGGCTTTGGCACAACAAGTGTCAGATCATAATACTCATAGCATTGTTAAACTTCTTCAACATGCTAATAACTGTATTTGTGATGCCATCTTTGATATCATTAGAGTTGATGTCAGGTATATGTCTTTAGCTATTTTAGCTAGAAGAGCTTTGTGGCTTAAAACTTGGAATGCAGATATGTCTGCTAAGTCAACTTTGCTTTCCCTTTCTTTTCAAGGTAATAAATTGTTTGGTTCTCAGTTGGATTCTATTATTTCAACTGTTACTGGGGGGAAAGGAACTTTTTTACCTCAAGATAAAAAATCTAAAGGTAAATATAGGGCTGCTAATCGTTTTCGTTCCTTTCGTCAGAATAAGGAACAGAAGCCTGATCCTTCCCCTAAAGGAACGGTTTCTGTTTGGAAACCATCTCCAGTCTGGAATAAATCCAAGCCTTTCAGAAAGCCAAAGCCAGCTCCCAAGTCCACATGAAGGTGCGGCCCTCATTCCAGCACAGCTGGTAGGGGGCAGATTACGATTTTTCAAAGAAATTTGGATCAATTCGATTCACAGTCTTTGGATTCAGAACATTGTTTCACAAGGGTACAGAATAGGTTTCAAGGTAAGGCCTCCTGCAAGAAGATTTTTTCTTTCTCGCATTCCAATAAATCCAGTGAAGGCTCAAGCATTTCTGAAATGTGTTTCAGATCTAGAGTTGGCTGGAGTAATTGTGCCAGTTCCAGTTCTGGAACAGGGTCTGGGGTTTTACTCCAATCTATTCATTGTACCAAAGAAGGAGAATTCCTTCAGACCAGTTCTGGATTTAAAAATATTGAATCGTTATGTAAGGATACCAACATTCAAAATGGTAACTATAAGGACTATTCTGCCTTTTGTTCAGCAAGGGCATTATATGTCCACAATAGATTTACAGGATGCATATCTGCATATTCCGATTCATCCAGATCATTTTCAGTTTCTGAGATTCTCTTTTCTAGACAAGCATTACCAGTTTGTGGCTCTGCCATTCGGCCTAGCAACAGCTACAAGGATTTTTTCAAAGGTGCTCGGTGCCATTCTCTCTGTAATCAGAGAGCAGGGTATTGTGGTATTTCCTTATTTGGACGATATCTTGGTACTTGCTCAGTCTTCACATTTAGCAGAATTTCATACGAATCGACTTGTGTCATTTCTTCAAGAACATGGTTGGAGGATCAATTTACCAAAGAGTTCATTGATTCCTCAGACAAGGGTAACCTTTTTAGGTTTCCAAATAGATTCAGTGTCCATGACTTTGTCTCGGACGGACAAGAGACGTCTGAAATTGGTTTCAGCTTGTCGAAACCTTCAGTCTCAATCATTCCCTTCGGTAGCCTTATGCATGGAAATTCTAGGTCTTATGACTGCTGCATCGGACGCGATCCCCTTTGCTCGTTTTCACATGCGACCTCTTCAGCTTTGTATGCTGAACCAGTGGTGCAGGGATTATACAAAGATATCACAGTTAATATCTTTAAATCCGATTGTACGACACTCTCTAACGTGGTGGACAGATCACCATTGTTTAGTTCAAGGGGCTTCTTTTGTTCTTCCAACCTGGACTGTGATCTCAACAGATGCGAGTCTGAGAGGTTGGGGAGCTGTATGGGGGTCTCTGACAGCACAGGGGGTTTGGGAATCTCAGGAGGCGAGATTACCAATCAATATTTTGGAACTCTGTGCGATTTTCAGAGCTCTTCAGTCGTGGCCTCTTCTGAAGAGAGAATTGTTCATTTGTTTTAGGACGGACAATGTCACAACCGTGGCATATGTCAATCATCAAGGGGGGACTCACAGTCCTCTGGCTATGAAATAAGTATCTTGGATACTTGTTTGGGCAGAAACCAGCTCCTGTCTAATTTCTGCGGTTCACATCCCAGGTATAGACAATTGGGAAGCGGATTATCTCAGTCGCCAGACGTTACATCCAGGCGAATGGTCTCTTCACCCAGAGGTATTTCTTCAGATTATTCAAATCTGGGGTCTTCCAGAAATAGATCTGATGGCCTCTCATCTAAACAAGAAACTTCCCAGGTATCTGTCCAGATCCAGGGATCCTCAGGCGGAGACAGTGGATGCATTGCCACTTCCTTGGAAGTATCATCCTGCCTATATCTTTCCGCCTCTAGTTCTTCTTCCAAGAGTGATCTCCAAGATTCTAAAAGAGCGTTCGTTTATTCTGCTGGTGGCTCCAGCATGGCCTCACAGGTTTTGGTATGCGGATCTTGTCCGGATGGCTTCTTGCCAACCTTGGACTCTTCCATTAAGACCAGACCTTCTATCTCAAGGTCCTTTTTTCCATCAGGATCTCAAATCATTAAATTTGAAGGTATGGAGATTGAACGCTTGATTCTCAGTCATAGAGGTTTCTCTGACTCCGTAATTAATACAATGTTACAGGCTCGAAAATCTGTGTCTAGGAAGATATATTATCGAGTTTGGAAGACTTACATTTCTTTCATGTAATTAGCAAGAGTCCATGAGCTAGTGACGTATGGGATATACATTCCTACCAGGAGGGGCAAAGTTTCCCAAACCTTAAAATGCCTATAAATACACCCCTCACCACACCCACAATTCAGTTTTACAAACTTTGCCTCCGATGGAGGTGGTGAAGTAAGTTTGTGCTAGATTCTACGTTGATATGCGCTCCGCAGCAAGTTGGAGCCCGGTTTTCCTCTCAGCGTGCAGTGAATGTCAGAGGGATGTGAGGAGAGTATTGCCTATTTGAATGCAGTGATCTCCTTCTACGGGGTCTATTTCATAGGTTCTCTGTTATCGGTCGTAGAGATTCATCTCTTACCTCCCTTTTCAGATCGACGATATACTCTTATATATACCATTACCTCTGCTGATTCTCGTTTCAGTACTGGTTTGGCTTTCTACAAACATGTAGATGAGTGTCCTGGGGTAAGTAAATCTTATTTTCTGTGACACTCTAAGCTATGGTTGGGCACTTTGTTTATAAAGTTCTAAATATATGTATTCAAACATTTATTTGCCTTGACTCAGAATGTTCAACTTTCCTTATTTTTCAGACAGTCAGTTTCATATTTGGGATAATGCATTTGAATTAATCATTTTTTCTTACCTTCAAAAATTTGACTCTTTTTTTCCTGTGGGCTGTTAGGCTCGCGGGGGCTGAAAATGCTTCATTTTATTGCGTCATTCTTGGCGCGGACTTTTTTGGCGCAAAAATTCTTTTCCGTTTCCGGCGTCATACGTGTCGCCGGAAGTTGCGTCATTTTTTGACGTTATTTTGCGCCAAAGATGTCGGCGTTCCCGATGTGGCGTCATTTTTGGCGCCAAAAGCATTTAGGCGCCAAATAATGTGGGCGTCTTATTTGGCGCTAAAAAATAAGGGCGTCGCTTTTGTCTCCACATTATTTAAGTCTTATTTTTTCAGTGCTTCTGGTTGCTAGAAGCTTGTTCTTTGGCATTTTTTCCCATTCCTGAAACTGTCATTTAAGGAATTTGATCAATTTTGCTTTATATGTTGTTTTTTCTCTTACATATTGCAAGATGTCTCACGTTGCATCTGAGTCAGAAGATACTACAGGAAAATCGCTGTCTACTGCTGGAGCTACCAAGCTAAGTGTATCTGCTATAATTTTTGGTATCTGTTTCTCCAGCTGTTGTTTGTATTGCATGTCATGACAAACTTATTAATGCAGATAAAATTTCCTTTAGTACTGTTACATTACCTGTTGCTGTTCCGTCAACATCTAATTTTCAGAGTGTTCCTGATAACATAAGAGATTTTATTTTTTAAATCCATTAAGAAGGCTATGTCTGTTATTTCTCCTTCTAGTTTACATAAAAGTCTTTTAAAACTTTTTTTTTTTTTTCAGATGAATTTTTAAATGAACATCATCATTCTGATACTGATAATGGTTCTTCTGGTTCAGAGGTTTCTGTCTCAGAGGTTGATGCTGATAAATCTTTGTATTTGTTCAAGATGGAATTTATTCGTTCTTTATTTAAAGAAGTATTAATTGCATTAGAAATAGAGGATTCTGGTCCTCTTGATTCTAAATCTAAACGTTTAAATAAGGTTTTTAAATCTCCTGTAGTTATTCCAGAAGTGTTTAATTCCCCTGATGCTATTTCTGAAGTAATTTCCAGGGAATGGAATAATTTGGGTAATTCTTTTACTCCTTCTAAACGTTTAAGCAATTATATCCTGTGCCATCTGACAGATTAGAGTTTTTTTGGGACAAAATCCCTAAGGTTATGGGGCTGTCTCTACTCCTGCTAAATGTGCTACTATTCCTACGGCAGATAGTAATTCATTTAAGGATCCTTTAGATAGGAAAATTGAATCCTTTCTAAGAAAAGCTTACTTATGTTCAGGTAATCTTCTTAGACTTGCTATATTTTTAGCGGATGTTGCTGCAGCTTCAACTTTTTGGTTAGAAGCTTTAGCGCAACAAGTAACAGATCATAATTTTATAGCATTATTATTATTCTATAACATGCTAATAATTTTATTGGTGATACCATCTTTTGATATCATTAGAGTTGATGTCAGGTATATGTCTCTAGCTATTTTAGCTAGAAAAGCTTTATGGATTAAACTTGGAATACTGATATGTCTTCTAAGTCAACTTTGCTTTCCCTTTCTTTCCAGGGTAATAAATTATTATTTCAACTGTTTCTGGAAGGAAGGGAACTTTTTTTCCAAAGGATAAAAAATCTAAGGTAAATTTAGGTCTAATAATCATTTCGTTCCTTTCCTCACAATAAGGAACAAAAGCCTGATCCTTCATTCTCAGGAGCGGTATCAGTTTGGAAACTATTTCCAGTTTGGAATATATCCAAGCCTTTTAGAAAACCTATAGCCAGCTCCTAAGTACCCATGAAGGTGCGAACCTTATTCCAGCTCAGCTGGTATGGGACAGATTACGTTTTCTTCAAAGAAATTTTGATCAATTCCGTTCTCAATTTCTGGTTTCAGAACATTGTTTCAGAAAGGTACAGAATTGGCTTCAGTTAAGGCCTCCTGCTAAGAGATTTTTTTCTTTCCCGTGTCCCAGTTAACACAGCAAAGGCTCAGCATTTCTGAAATGTGTTTCAGATCTAGAGTTGGCTGGAGTAATTATGCCAGTTCCAGTTCTGGAGCAGGGGCTGGGGTTTTATTTTATCTCTTCATTGTACCAAAGAAGGTCAATTCCTTCAGACCAGTTCCGGATCTATCAATATTGAATAGTTATGTAAGGATACCAACATTCAAGATGCTTACTGTAGGACTGTCCTGCCTTTTGTTTAGCAAGGGCATTATATGTCTACAATAGATTTACAGGATGTGTATCTACATATTCCGATTCATCCAGATCACTTTTAGTGTCTGAGATTCTCTTTTTAGACAAGCATTACCAGTTTTGTGGCTCTACCGTTTGGCCTAGCCTCAGTTCCAAGAATTTTTTTCAAAGGTTCTCGGTGCCCTTCTTTCTGTAATCAGAGAACAGGGTTTTTTGGTATTTCCTTATTGGACAATATCTGGGTACTTGCTCAGTCTTCTCATTTTCGAAGAATCTCATACGAATCGACTTGTGTTGTTTCTTCAAGTTCATGGTTGGAGGATCAATTTACCAATCAGTTCATTGATTCCTCAGACAAGTGTAACCTTTTTAGGTTTCTAGAATAGATTCAGTGTCTATGACTCTGTCCTTGTCAGACAAGAGAAGTTTAACATTGATATCAGCTTGTCAAAACCTTCAGTCACAATCATTCCCTTTGGTAGCCTTATGCATGGAAATTTTAGGTCTTAGGACTGCTGCATCAGATGCGATCTCCTTTGCTCGTTTTCACATGCGACCTCTTCAGCTCTGTATGCTGAACCAATGGTGCAGGGATTACTCAAAGATATCTCAATTAATATCTTTAAACCGATTATACGACACTCTCTGACATGGTGGGCAGATCACCATCGTTTAGTTCAGGGGGCTTCTTTGTTCTTCCGACCTGGACTATAATCTCAACAGATGCAAGTCTTACAGGTTGGGGAGCTGTGTGGGGGTATCTGACGGCACAAGGGGTTTGGGAATCTCAGGAGGTGAGATTTCCAATCAATATTTTGGAACTCCGTGCAATTTCAGAGCTCTTCAGTCTTGGCCTCTTCTGAAGAGAGAGTTGTTCATTTGTTTTCAGATAGACAATGTCACAACTGTGGCATACATCAATCATCAAGGAGGGACTCACAGTCCTCTGGCTATGAAAGAAGTATCTCGAATTTTGGTTTGGGCGGAATCCAGCTCCTGTCTAATCTCTGCGGTTCATATCCCAGGTATGGACAATTGGAAAGCGGATTATCTCAGTCGCCAAACGTTGCACCTGGGCGAATGGTCTTCACCCAGAGGTATTTCCTCAGATTGTTCAAATGTGGGAACTCTCAGAAATAGATCTGATGGCTTCTCATCTAAACAAGAAACTTCCCTGGTATCTGTCCGGATCCAGGGATCCTCGGGCGGAGGCAGTAGATGCATTATCTCTTCCTTACAAGTGTCATCCTGCCTATATCTTTCCGCCTCTAGTTCTTCTTCCAAGGGTATTCTCTAATATTCTAAAGGAATGTTCGTTTGTCCTGCTGGTAGCTCCAGCATGGCCTCACAGGTTTTGGTATGCGGATCTTGTCCGGATGGCCTCTTTCCAGCTGTGGACTCTTCCGTTAAGACCAGTCTTTCTGTCTCAAGGTTCTTTTTTCCATCAGGATCTCAAAACCTTAATTTTAAGGTGTGAAGTTTGAACGCTTGATTCTTGGTCAAAGAGGTTTCTCTGACTCTGTGATTGATACTATGTGACAGGCTCGTAAATCTGTATCTAGAGAGATATATTATAGAGTCTGGAAGACTTATATTTCTTCAGGATGGTTTAGATAAAGGTTTGTCCGCAAGTTTCTTGAAAGACAAATCTCTGCTCTTTCTGTTCTTTTTCACAGAAGGATTGCTAATCTTCCTGATATTCATTGTTTTGTACAAGCTTTGGTTCGTATAAAACCTGTCATTAAGTCAATTTCTCCTCTTTGGAGTTTGAATTTGGTTCTGGGGGCTCTTCAAGCTTCTCCTTTTGAACCCATGCATTCTTTGGTCGTTATATTACTTTCTTGGAAAGTTTTGTTTCTTTTGGCCATCTCTTCTGCCAGAAGAGTCTCTGAATTATCTACTCTTTTTTGTGAGTCTCCTTTTCTGATTTTGCATCAGGATAAGGCGGTGCTGCGAACTTCTTTTGAATTTTTTACCTAAGGTTGTGAATTCTAACAACATTAGTAGAGAAATTGTGGTTCCTTCATTATGTCCTAATCCTATGAATTCTAAGGAGAAATCATTGCATTCTTTGGATGCTGTTAGAGCTTTGTAATATTATGTTGAAGCTACTAAGTCTTTCCGAAAGACTTCTAGTCTATTTGTCATCTTTTCCGGTTCTAGAAAAGACCAGAAAGCTTCTGCCATTTCTTTGGCATCTTGGTTGAAATCTTTATTTCATCATGCCTATGTTGAGTCGGGTAACACTCCGCCTCAAAGGATTACAGCTCATTCTACTAGGTCAGTTTCTACTTCCTGGGCGTTTAAGAATGAAGCTTCGGTTGATCAGATTTGCAAAACAGCAACTTGGTCCTCTTTGCATACTTTTACTAAATTCTACCATTTTGATGTGTTTTCTTCTTCTGAAGCAGTTTTTGGTAGAAACGTACTTCAGGCAGTGGTTTCAGTTTGAATCTTCTGCTTATGTTTTTTCATTAAAATTTTATTCTGGGTGTGGATTATTTTCAGCAGGAATTGGCTGTCTTTATTTTATCCCTCCCTCTCTAGTGACTCTTGTGTGGAAAGATCCACATCTTGGGTAATCATTATCCCATACGTCACTAGCTCATGGACTCTTGCTAATTACATGATAGAAAACATAATTTATGTAAGAGCTTACCTGATAAATTCATTTCTTTCATATTAGCAAGAGTCCATGAGGCCCGCCCTTTTTTGTGGTGGTTTTGATTTTTTTGTATAAAGCACAATTATTCCAATTCCTTATTTTATATGCTTTCGCACTTTTTTCTTATCACCCCACTTCTTGGCTATTCGTTAAACTGAATTGTGGGTGTGGTGAGGGGTGTATTTATAGGCATTTTAAGGTTTGGGAAACTTTGCCCCTCCTGGTAGGAATGTATATCCCATACGTCACTAGCTCATGGACTCTTGCTAATATGAAAGAAATGAATTTATCAGGTAAGTTCTTACATAAATTATGTTTTCTTGGTGCTCTTATCAATTTTCCTGGCATTCTTTTAGAATTCCTAGAATTTTACAATTTCTTCAGGATGGTCTGGATAAAGGTTTGTCTGCAAGTTCTTTGAAAGGACAAATTTCTGCTCTTTCTGTGCTGTTTCACAGAAAGATTGCTAATCTTCCTGATATTCATTGTTTTGTACAGGCTTTGGTTCGTATAATACCTGTCATTCAGTAAATCTCTCCTCCTTGGAGTTTGAATTTGGTTCTGGGGGCTTAACAAGCCCCTCCGTTTGAACCTATGCATTCTTTGGATATTAAATTACTTTCTTGGAAAGTGTTGTTCTTTTTGGCCATCTCTTCTGCTAGAAGAGTTTCAGAGTTATCTGCTCTTTCTTGTGAGTCTCCTTTTCTGATTTTTCATCAGGATAAGGCGGTTTTGCGGACTTCATTTAAATTTTTACCTAAAGTTGTGAATTCTAACAACATTAGTAGATAAATTGTGGTTCCTTCATTGTGTCCTAATCCTAAGAATTCTAAGGAAAAATCATTACATTCTTTGGATGTAGTTAGAGCTTTGAAATATTATGTTGAAGCTACTAAAGATTTCCGAAAGACTTCTAGTCTGTTTGTTATCTTTTCCGGTTCCAAGAAAGGTCAGAAGGCCTCTGCCATTTCTTTGGCGTCTTGGTTAAAATCTTTGATTCATCATGCTTATGTCGAGTCGGGTAAAACTCCGCCTCAAAGGATTACAGCTCATTCTACTAGGTCAGTCTCTACTTCCTGGGCGTTTAGGAATGAAGCTTCGGTTGATCAGATTTGCAAAGCAGCAACTTGGTCTTCTTTGCATATTTTTACTAAATTCTACCATTTTGATGTGTTTTCTTCTTCTGAAGCAGTTTTTGGTAGAAAAGTACTTCAGGCAGCTGTTTCAGTTTGATTCTTCTGCTTATAATTTCAGTTTTTTTCATTATAAGATTAAAACTTTATTTTGGGGTGTGGATTATTTTTTCAGCGGAATTGGCTGTCTTTATTTTATCCCTCCCTCTCTAGTGACTCTTGCGTGGAAGTTCCACATCTTGGGTATTTATTATCCCATACGTCACTAGCTCATGGACTCTTGCTAATTACATGAAAGAAAACATAATTTATGTAAGAACTTACCTGATAAATTCATTTCTTTCATATTAGCAAGAGTCCATGAGGCCCACCCTTTTTTTGTGGTGATTATGATTTTTTTGTATAAAGCACAATTATTCCAATTCCTTATTTTTATGCTTTCGCACTTTTTTCTTATCACCCCACTTCTTGGCTATTCGTTAAACTGATTTGTGGGTGTGGTGAGGGGTGTATTTATAGGCATTTTGAGGTTTGGGAAACTTTGCCCCTCCTGGTAGGAATGTATATCCCATACGTCACTAGCTCATGGACTCTTGCTAATATGAAATAAATGAATTTATCAGGTAAGTTCTTACATAAATTATGTTTTTTGCTGAAGACATCGTTATTTTAGTGTTGTACTTAATAAGATAAAACGCTAATACAATTTTGATCAATAAGAGAGAGGGAGAGAAAAAAAAATTATATCTTCAAAATATCAATATCAATTTTGAAATATGACAAAATTAATATTTTTATTAATCTTGAAATATGAAAAATCAATATTTTTATGAATCTTGAAATATGAAAAATTTATATTTTTGATTAATTTTGAAATATGAAAAATTAATATTTTTATGAATTTTGAAATATGAAAAATTTATATTTTTGATTAATTTTGAAATATGAAAAATTAATATTTTTATGAATTTTGAAATATGAAAAATTTATATTTTTGATTAATTTTGAAATATGAAAAATTAATATTTTTATGAATTTTGAAATATGAAAAATTTATATTTTTGATTAAAAAATTTTTAATATGAAAAATTAATATTTTTATTAATTTTTCAAAAAATTAATTTTTAATAATATTTCAAAATATTAATATTAATTTTGAACACGAAAATCTATATTTCAATTTAAAAAAAAAAAACCTTTATTTTCAAAATATCAATTCGAAATATGAAAAAAAAATTCTTCTATAATAATTTCTATTTACCACAAATACACTATATCAATATGATAATTATTTATAATATCTCGCGCAATGCCTCCATACAATATGTCAGTATATTTATGAAAATCTTAGCAGTATTCTCTAAACAATGTGTGAGTATATGGCAGGGAATATATTTAACAATCTCTTTCTTTAAACTAAACCTGCAATCAAACATACATTTGCTAAGACAATAAAATTAATCTAAATATCTGAATTCTTTATTATTAGTAAATAACTATGAACATGTTGATACATAAATAATTGTAATAATTAGAATATGAGTCAATATTATATGCGTTAAAACAAAAACTATTTAAAATATGCTATGCAAGCTCATGCAAATTTATCTCTAAAAATCAGCCTTACTCACAATTGAATTTCATTCAGTTAACACAATGAGGCTAATTATAAACCACTAAACATTCAGACTGGCACGATTCTAAACAGTGTTTAAATCAAACAATAGGTCAATATTTGTATATTCAGTTATTTAGCTAAAATTTGATTCTAATACAATTCTTACTTGGATACAAAAGTACATATATTCTTAATATGAACAGTTATTTAAATATCTATTTATTTAGATTGGAACAATTCTTAATTGCTAATAATTAAGACCAATTCTAAGATAACTATACATATATCCTATATTTTACACAGATGAATTATTTAGCATGCAAGATACAAACTTAGCCTTATATCAGATTATGATCACAGTTAAAATACTGAGTGCTCTTAAATTTAATTGCTATAGTAATCTATTAATACATTACCAAAATTATATTCAGCTTCAAGACTTGTCCCACCTCATATAAAATAAGTGTAATTGCAATGGATCAGGAGAAGTATGGCCCACTTTGTTTTATAGTTTGACTGTCTCCCCCGCAACAGTTCAGTCAGTTCCAAACTCAGCAGCCAGTCCTCCACCTTTTCCTGCATACAACTTTATAGTGTAATCATTGGTGTGAAATATGGGTGGCCCTTCGAAACCTTGTCCCTGCTATTGGTTCACATTGTGAGTGTGCGTTGCCAAGGAGATGCATCCCTGCAACAACCAATCATCCCCTGGCTGTAATACCTGTGTCGCAACACCGTACCTTGTCCATCGGGTGGCAGTATTAAAAACAGACATAGCAATACATGTAGCATGACAAACACAACCATACATTTACTACCCCACATTGAAAGAAAATATTTCTTTAAAATGTGTAATAAATGCCATAATTTCCTACATTAATAAGTTATATGTTTATATGTACTGTATTATATCATATTATTTATTTTGATCAATTTGACATGAAACACAGTATGCCCTTAACATCATTATATTATATTATAATAATTTATACTGCCAATTATTCTGAAATTAATGGCATTTATACATTCTGATATATATGTTTTCATGTAATATAATATGTTCTATATCTCCGACAATTTCTGCATATATGAATTGATGCCTGCAATAGAAATGGAAACAATTGTTAGAAATGATTTAAGCATTCATATGTCTATGGTCTGTATGAAATAAAATTAAGTATTATTAATCATTTACTTTTAGGTCCACAAATATTCTTAAAAACACAGAGGCTAAGTAAGACCTTTTATGTTTTCAAAACATATATATATATATATATATATATATATATATATACACATATATATGCACATTCATTTCTATGTAGATCTGAAATTATATAAAATCCAGCAGATTATGCATTGTTCCCTTTGCAAAATGTATTTAATTCTATTTGTGTCACCTTCCCCCCAGCCGTATATCTGTAACATATGTCTTACTTTTGAATCTACAAAGGTTTAGGTGACAAATTCCAGAGGGCTCCCAAGCACATTTTTCTCTCATCACCAAATGTCTTGGAGTTATAAAACTCTGCATATATAGTCAAATGAATAGGGTCACTGAGTTAGTTCCTTTAGAAAAAAAAATGTTTGTGTATTTTACACCACAGGAGGTTGTGCTTCAAAAGCTATGCTGATTTTCAATCCTGATAAACGTGTATTCACCCAGCTAACCCATCTGGTAGGGGGTTGGGACCACAGTGGATTAGAAGCTGTGTTCAACAAACTCATGTTCAATTAATCCTGAGGTCTCATCTAACATATACAGTGTATACATTATATACATATATATGTATACATATGTAATATTCATCATAATATATATATACTCTGACAGGCTGCGACTTGGTCTTCACTTCATACCTTTTCCAAATTTTACAAATTTGATACTTTTGCTTCTTCGGAGGCTATTTTTGGGAGAAAAGTTCTTCAAGCAGTGGTGCCTTCTGTTTAGGCATCTGTCTTGTCCCTCCCGTTCATCCGTGTCCTGTAGCTTTGGTATTGTATCCCACAAGTAAAGGATGAATCCGTGGACTCGTCGTATCTTATAGAAGAAAAGTAAATTTATGCTTACCTGATAAATTGATTTCTTCTATGATACGACAAGTCCACGGCCCGCCCTGTCAATTTAAGACAGATTATATTTTTTTGATTTAAAACTTCAGTCACCTCTGCACCTTTTAGTTTCTCCTTTTTCTTCCTGTACCTTCGGTCGAATGACTGGAGGTGGAGTCAAGGGAGGAGCTATATAGACAGCTCTGCTGTGGTGCTCTTTGCCACTTCCTGTTAGCAGGAGGATAATATCCCACAAGTAAAGGATGAATCTGTGGACTCGTCGTATCATAGAAGAAATCAATTTATCAGGTAAGCATAAATTTACTTTTTACCTTCAAGCAACTAAAGATTTTTGGCAATCTTCTGCCTTGTTTGTGATTTTCTCTTGAAAGCGTAAGGGTCAGAAGGCCACTTCTACTACCCTTTCCCTCTATTCGATTAGTTTATGAGACAGCTGGACAGCAGTCTCCTGAGAGAATTACGGCTCATTCCACTAGGGCTGTCTTCTCATCTAATGTAGCTTCTCTGGAACATATTTGCTAGGCGGCAACACGGCCCCGCCCTCTTTTTAAATTATAATTCAGTAAAGCTCAGGCACTTCTATATCCATGTGTTTTTTTTCTATTTTTCAATTTTCCTTTGCTGAATGACTGGGGATTATGGGTAAGGGAAGTTACACTTAACAGCTTTGCCTCCTCCTGCTGACCAGGAGTTGAATATCCCACCAGTAATTGGAAGGACTCTCCATGCCCGGAAATAAATACATTTATCAGGTAAGCATAAATTTTGTTTTTTATTCTCCTTTAGACAGGCAGAACTTCAGAGAGTTAATGAGTTCATGGAAGAGCTGGAGCAAATAAACAGAAGAGTGAGGGAGCGACCATACTTATTTGAACAAGTTGCAAAGGTAAATTCACTTCTAGTGGCCATATAAGCTGACCTGCTATAACACTCTGTTTGTCCGTGTCTGAGACCGCATAAGAGAGATAAAATAATGACCTAGACCAGTGGAAATAAATCATAATTTCTTTCATAAGGCGATGATGAGTCCACTAGCCATAACAGTTGGGATTAAACTTCCATCATCAGGAGGCATGCAAAAATGACCCAAACATCAAGAGCTTTAATCCCTCCCACTTCCTGATTCCTCTAAGTCTTAATTTCTGCCTTCTCTGAAGAACAGGTGAATTGGTGCATTGTTGCTAATATTCTACTGAAAGGGCTACTCAGAATGCTGTGAGGCCCATCATTCCCCTCAGAGGACTGAGAACAGGGCAGAAGGGTGCACAGACGTACCATGGCTGGTGATTCTAGTTTACCAGCTTGCCACAAAGGTCACTGATTGGCTACGTCGGGGTCGATCCTGGTCAATATCCTGAGTTGGTGTCACCTATCTATGATCTGGTCTTTGCCACTGGACCCAGTTTTTCGCCATTGAAAAACTACAGTTGAGAGGTAGAAAGGGTGACTTTAATAAACTCCTTCTGCAAAAAGAGTGTAGATGGATACACAAACTGCAATCAGCATCGCCCAAAGGGCTAAATGAAGTGATTTCCTATAAGTGCTTCCTCTAAAATCAATAGCAGGCATGCTTCCCAAAATGAATAAAACCAGAATTAGATCAGGTAAGTGCTTCCAATAATGACACGAGTATTATAAAATGTAGAACAAGCTATGACACATAATACCATAACCTGGTCACTGAGAATGTACATATAATGTGAAGTTATCACTGCTTTACCAACATATACCTTTGAGTATATAATAGCACCAATCCTCCAAAACAAGTATGGTTTTTGAAGTAAGGACACCCTGGTAACACTTTCACTAGCAAGTGTGAAAAATGACTTGATATAGCTACAGGGCCTGTACTGATGAACATAAACAGAGGAGAGACAGAAAAGACAGGGGCTTAAATAGCACTCATCCTTACTAGATAATGGTGAAAATAGATATAAAAATTATATACTTTAATATTAAATGTTAAAATAGGGTAGAACACCCCTAAAAAATACTAAACCCACTACCATAGAAACAAAAAGCAAAAACTAACACCAAACCGACAGTCACTTTTCTGTTTCCTGGCCGATAACAGGAAACGTCGGCATCAGGTGGCTAAAGTGACTGTACAGTATTGGGGTAAAGTAATTAAAACAAACGCGTTTCGGCTAATACATAGCCTTTCTCAATGCTATACTTTACAGTGTCAAATTGTTTAAGCCGAAGCTCAAGCGTGTATGGCCTTTTATACCGGTCTACAGTTTTACAAACAGCCAATCCAGAGTGTCTAGAGAGAAACGCCTACACATTATCCAATCGTAGTGTGAAACTAGAGACGCCCTCCGTTATGACTGCTATGTGTGCCTAAGGAGTGTAACTTCCGCCATAACCTACACGCTCATTGGGTGACTAGAAAGAGCTAACACAGATGCCCGATTATATGGTACCAATATTGCAATCATATCGTCAACCCAGGGTAACATAATTTATACAGTAAAAAACGATCGATGATCTGTAAAACATCACTATGTGGCACAGCAATATCTTACCAGTGAATCCGTCACGATCGTGATAAGCATAATAATACCCTGATGCGATCGTCTTAAAAACACCAAAGCTACAACCTGATCCAAATGAACACACTATCTGTTTTCCCAGGGTACAAGAATGTTCAAATAGAAATTCAGTATATAAATCCTGTGTACCGTATATCGATGTGAGTGAGATTTGTATTATATGTGTGATTTTCATTTAGGTTTCAGGTTATTTGGCAAATGTTAAGACTATGATCTTGTTAATATAAAGCAGTATCTGTGTGCACCACTAAACTTTTTTAAATAGGAAACTGATCAGTAACCCACAATCTAAATCCTACTTTATACAGTAATGCAATAAAATGTGTACTCTCCAATACCTTCATATCCACATAAGTAAAAGAGATTTTTTTGAATCTATATAATGTCCGTGTCTTAGAAAATGTATGATGTCACTATAAACCCCAGATAGACAAGAAAAACTGTGGTGGTCCAAAGATATTAATTATTAGAACAACACTAAAACCTGAATTGTTAGAAAAAGATTATTGAGGGACTAATGATATATACAGTATACCATTAGATATTATTGGGCCTCCAATTAATATTCAAACAACCTCAGACCATAATCAATTCATAATTTCTTGTTCTAACGTGGTGGTATATGTAAAGACTTAGGTCATTCAATCCATTTTAAAATATTAAATTGTGGATAACTTATGAGGATATTAAACTGATTAAATTCACATTTAAATTGTACTGTATATATATATATATATATATATATATATATATAGGAATGTTCAGATATATATAGGTTATGATCATAAGTTCCGTAATTTTAAGTATGTATGGTGTATTACAGCTGACATATGCATTATATAATGCCATTATGGATCGTGTCAGAAGGACATTAGCATAACCATAATGGACTTGGTTGCCATAGTTTAAAAGGAGCATAAGGTTCCCTAAGAGTCCTCCAATTAAATATACACCCAATAATTATTATACTCATTCATACCATTAGGTATGACAGTATTCAGATTGAAAACCCACTTAGTTTCCATCTGTAATAATTTATTCTCAGTACTTCCCCCTCTTATTCCAGGCTTAAGTCTTTCCAAACCCCAACATTTTAAAGCATTGGTCTTCCCATTATGGGCATGTAGAAAGTGTCTAGCAACACTTGTAATTTGTTTATGTTTATCTACATCCCTCTGGGCAGTCCTTATATTACTGAGATGTTCTGTAATACGTGTTCCCATACTCCTTGTTGTCATGCCAACATAGTATAAATTACAGCTACACGAGATACAGTAGATGACATTAGTACTCTGGCAGTTGATATGTTGTTTAATTTTATACGTATTTTCAAATCTATCCACTATTGTTTGTTTTTTAACCATATGCTGGCATACTGAGCAATGCCCACACGCGATAGAACCTTCATAAATAGGTGATTTTTTAGCATTTCTGTCATAATGGCTTGTTATAAGCGTATCCCTGATGTTGCTAGCTCGCCTATATGTTAATAGAGGTCTATCTGGTAGCAATGGTTTCAATAGTTCGTCTCTGGTAAGGACATGCCAATGTTGTTGTAAAATGTTGGTAATTTTATCACTTTGTGTGGAATATGTAGTGATACATCTCAGGGGAGTATTATTCTCTTTGACTTTAGGGGTTAATAACTCTCCCCTATCTTTCAGCAGTGCTCTGTTATAGGCTTTAGCCAATAATTTTCTAGAGTAACCTCTTTCAAGTAGTCTTTTTCTTAGATCATGTGCAGCTTTTTTGAAACTATCTAGAGTACTACAATTTCTACGCAGGCGTGTATATTCTCCCATTGGTAACCCTTTAATTGTGGCAGGATGATGGTAACTGCTTGCATGTAGTATATTGTTGGTAGACGTGGGTTTTCTGTATGCATTAGTTTCAATTGAGCTGCCTTTCTTATGGATAGTAAGATCTAGAAATTCTACTTTAGATTTTTATATGGTAGATGTCAAATATAATCCAAATGGATTATCATTAAGAATATCAATGAAATCTTTGAGGAGATTCTCTGGGCCATTCCATATAAATAGAATGTCATCTATATATCTGGACCAGTGGGAGACATATTGAGTAAGATATTTTAGGTTTTCATTAAACACTACTGTTTCCTCCCACCAGCCCAGATATATATTCGCATATGTTGGGGCACATGAAGTGCCCATGGCAGTTCCACAGATCTGCAGATAGAATTTATCATCGAATACGAAGAAGTTGTGGGTTAATATAAATTCTATCATATTCAGCAGAAATTCTTTGACCTCCTCGCTCATATTGGTGTTTTTGTTTAAATAGTATGAAACCACTCTACACCCCCAGTGTGTTTTTATACTGGTGTAGAGCGATTCTACATCGCATGACACCAATACTGAGTTAGTCTCAATACTGATCTCATTGATTTTGTTAAGTAGATGCATTGTATCTCGGGTGTAAGATGCTAAAGAGTCTACAATGTATCTTAAGCGTGCATCTACATATTTGCTTGCTTTTTCTGTAAGGGAGCCGATCCCAGACACTATCGGCCTTCCTGGGGGCTTGTGTATGTCCTTATGTATTTTTGGCAGCAAATATAATGTGGCTGTTTTTGGTTCTTTGACTTCTAGAAATTTGAATTCCTTTTGATCTATAATCCCATTAGTAAAAGCTGAATGAATAAGTGTATTATAACTATTCAAAAACATATCTGTAGGGTTACACAGAAGTGCCTTATAATTTGAAGGATTATTTAACTGGCGTGTTGCTTCCTCACGATACATTGTATCAGGCCAAATGACAATATTACCTCCCTTGTCACTACTTTTTATTTGTATTCCTTTCATATTTTTCAGTTGTTTTAGAGCCAAACATTCTCCCTTTGTCAAGTTGTGATTGGTACTTCCATCATTACCTTGTATTTCTAAAATGTCTTGACATACTAAATTGAGAAAGGTTAATGTATTATGTGACGTGGTGTTAGGAGGTACAAATTTTGATTTGTACTAATGGCTTCATCTATTAGGGCAATTAAATCATTAATAGCCGCTTGATCACTGGCATTTAAGGAATTCGATTCAGAGTTACTGAAATATTTCTTCAATAGAATTTTGCGGGTAAAGAGGTGTATATCTTTAATAGCTTCAAATTTGTTAAATTTAGGTGTGGGTATAAAAGACAGGCCTCTTTTTAGGACTGATATCTGATCAATAGTTAGAGTTAAATTGAAAGGTTGATAATATTGAGTTCAGGGCTATCTACTTCTTCTTGTGTTGTGGTTTGTAATTGAACCTGACTTGTCTCCTGGTTCTGGGTTTTGTGCTTGCGGCCCCTTCGTATTCGAAGCCTAAAGGGATATTTGTATTATTCACTTTGTGAGGTACAATTCTATTTTTTAAGATAGTTTTGGGTAGAGTTTCACCATCGGATACTTCTGCATCAGTACTATCTCCTTCCTTATCTGAATTGTCTATATCTAGACTAGCTGTTTTGTTCTGACCCCATGTATATATTGTGTCTGAGGAATAATCACTAAGGTCCCTGTCAATTTTGCGTTCTTTCCTGTCAGAGATATAACGTGCAAATTTCTCAACCTCTCCCTTAGTTTTGTTGTATGACTTTTGAAATTCCTCATTGGACTCATATTGTTTGAGTTCATCACATAGTTTAGATATTCCCTCATTAATCTCATTAAGTTTGTCTAATTCGTGTTCAGTTAAATATCCCATCAGTTTGAGTGAGCATTCAGTTAAAGCACTTTCCCATTTAAATTTGAATTCAGGTTTATAATCACTAAAAGAAGGAAACAATTTCAATCTCAGACCTCTAGGAATGACATTGTTATCTTTGTAAAAATTGTACATTCCTATAAAATATCTTACTCAATATGTCTCCCACTGGTCCAGATATATAGATGACATTCTATTTATATGGAATGGCCCAGAGAATCTCCTCAAAGATTTCATTGATATTCTTAATGATAATCCATTTGGATTATATTTGACATCTACCATACAAAAATCTAAAGAAGAATTTCTAGATCTTACTATCCATAAGAAAGGCAGCTCAATTGAAACTAATGCATACAGAAAACCCACGTCTACCAACAATATACTACATGCAAGCAGTTACCATCATCCTGCCACAATTAAAGGGTTACCAATGGGAGAATATACACGCCTGCGTAGAAATTGTAGTACTCTAGATAGTTTCAAAAAAGCTGCACATGATCTAAGAAAAAGACTACTTGAAAGAGGTTACTCTAGAAAATTATTGGCTAAAGCCTATAACAGAGCACTGCTGAAAGATAGGGGAGAGTTATTAACCCCTAAAGTCAAAGAGAATAATACTCCCCTGAGATGTATCACTACATATTCCACACAAAGTGATAAAATTACCAACATTTTACAACAACATTGGCATGTCCTTACCAGAGACGAACTATTGAAACCATTGCTACTAGATAGACCTCTATTAACATATAGGCGAGCTAGCAACATCAGGGATACGCTTATAACAAGCCATTATGACAGAAATGCTAAAAAAAATCACCTATTTATGAAGGTTCTATCGCGTGTGGGCATTGCTCAGTATGCCAGCATATGGTTAAAAAACAAACAATAGTGGATAGATTTGAAAATACGTATAAAATTAAACAACATATCAACTGCCAGAGTACTAATGTCATCTACTGTATCTCGTGTAGCTGTAATTTATACTATGTTGGCATGACAACAAGGAGTATGGGAACACGTATTACAGAACATTTCAGTAATATAAGGACTGCCCAGAGGGATGTAGATAAACATAAACAAATTACAAGTGTTGCTAGACACTTTCTACATGCCCATAATGGGAAGACCAATGCTTTAAAATGTTGGGGTTTGGAAAGACTTAAGCCTGGAATAAGAGGGGGAAGTACTGAGAATAAATTATTACAGATGGAAACTAAGTGGGTTTTCAATCTGAATACTGTCATACCTAATGGTATGAATGAGTATAATAATTATTGGGTGTATATCTAATTGGAGGACTCTTAGGGAACCTTATGCTCCTTTTAAACTATGGCAACCAAGTCCATTATGGTTATGCTAATATCCTTCTGACACGATCCATAATGGCATTATATAATGCATAAGTCAGCTGTAATACACCATACATACTTAAAATTACGGAAGTTATGATCATAACCTATATATATCTGAACATTCCTATATATATATATACAGTACAATTTAAATGTGAATTTAATCAGTTTAATATCCTCATAAGTTATCCACAATTTAATATTTTAAAATGGATTGAATGACCTAAGTCTTTACATATACCACCACGTTAGAACAAGAAATTATGAATTGATTATGGTCTGAGGTTGTTTGAATATTAATTGGAGGCCCAATAATATCTAATGGTATACTGTATATATCATTAGTCCCTCAATAATCTTTTTCTAACAATTCAGGTTTTAGTGTTGTTCTAATAATTAATATCTTTGGACCACCACAGTTTTTCTTGTCTATCTGGGGTTTATAGTGACATCATACATTTTCTAAGACACGGACATTATATAGATTCAAAAAAATCTCTTTTACTTATGTGGATATGAAGGTATTGGAGAGTACACATTTTATTGCATTACTGTATAAAGTAGGATTTAGATTGTGGGTTACTGATCAGTTTCCTATTTAAAAAAGTTTAGTGGTGCACACAGATACTGCTTTATATTAACAAGATCATAGTCTTAACATTTGCCAAATAACCTGAAACCTAAATGAAAATCACACATATAATACAAATCTCACTCACATCGATATACGGTACACAGGATTTATATACTGAATTTCTATTTGAACATTCTTGTACCCTGGGAAAACAGATAGTGTGTTCATTTGGATCAGGTTGTAGCTTTGGTGTTTTTAAGACGATCGCATCAGGGTATTATTATGCTTATCACGATCGTGACAGATTCACTGGTAAGATATTGCTGTGCCACATAGTGATGTTTTACAGATCATCAATCGTTTTTTACTGTATAAATTATGTTACCCTGGGTTGACGATATGATTGCAATATTGGTACCATATAATCGGGCATCTGTGTTAGCTCTTTCTAGTCACCCAATGAGCGTGTAGGTTATGGCGGAAGTTACACTCCTTAGCCACACATAGCAGTCATAACGGAGGGCGTCTCTAGTTTCACACTACGATTGGATAATGTGTAGGCGTTTCTCTCTAGACACTCTGGATTGGCTGTTTGTAAAACTGTAGACCGGTATAAAAGGCCATACACGCTTGAGCTTCGGCTTAAACAATTTGACACTGTAAAGTATAGCATTGAGAAAAGCTATGTATTAGCCGAAACGCGTTTGTTTTAATTACTTTACCCCAATACTGTACAGTCACTTTAGCCACCTGATGCCGACGTTTCCTGTTATCGGCCAGGAAACAGAAAAGTGACTGTCGGTTTGGTGTTAGTTTTTGCTTTTTGTTTCTATGGTAGTGGGTTTAGTATTTTTTAGGGGTGTTCTACCCTATTTTAACATTTAATATTAAAGTATATAATTTTTATATCTATTTTCACCATTATCTAGTAAGGATGAGTGCTATTTAAGCCCCTGTCTTTTCTGTCTCTCCTCTGTTTATACAAATTTAAAGGGACAGCACCAGAATCTGTTTCACAGATTCTTTTTCCTTACTTAGCATACGTGTGTAGTGCCAGTTAACAATTCCTCTAGACTTCTGTACTGATGAACGACATATACACAATAAATTCACTTCCATTTTGAAGGATAAGGAAAATTAAAGATGCAATATAGAAAAGAAAAAAAAAGGAAGCGGTCCCAAAATGGTATGCTAAAAAAAAGAGATTACTTTATTGAACAATTAAAACAACGTAGAATAAAAAAATCAATTAAAAGTGTGTAGAGAGAGGTCTAACGCGTTTCGGCTAGCTGTTGCCGTATTCATAGAACATATCCTATAACCACAATGTCTGCTGTTATATAGATCTATAGTTAATTAGTTAATTAATTCTACCTGTTAGACTTAACCACTTACATGCTGACAATTGTAATGTAAATAAGGCTAATATGACAGAAGATTACTATGCGCATTGGGGGATATATAATTCAAATCCAGAGATAATTTAGAGAAACCTTAACTTCTACATAGCTCAAAGCAGTCCATTACCTAGAACTAAAATATAGAGATAGATTATGAAAAAACATTCATATATGTAGCTGTACAGATAAACATATTTTTTACACATATACATACAATGCATAAAGACCCAATATTTGGTGAAAGATGTCTGCATATGGTTCATTTTAAACAGTGTTCTCTCTTTATCAAATATACAATGCACAAAGACCCAAAGTTTGGTGTAAGAAATCTGCATATGTTTCATTTTAAACAATGTTTTCTCTTTGACAAATAGAGAAGAACAATACTTATTTAGTTCTTACAAACAAATCCTAAAACTTATAATCAAGGATATGATAGATACTACAGTACATATATCTAAATGGATATCTATGTATAGCTTTTGGTAACTTTATTATTCCCAAAAGTTTACAAGGTCATATTCAGAGTTATACCCCATAGGGACCTGTGTTTTCAATTTAAATATCCAATAGACATCTTGCCTGCCCAAAACTTGGGATCTATCTCCACCTCTATTTGGGGTTTTAACAGCTTCTATAATATTCCAGCTAAAGGATTTGACAGATTGGTTATGCTCAAAAATAAAGTGTCTACTCAATTCTGAGCATATTACTTTATTTCTAATATCACCCAAATGCTCTATTATACGTGTTCTCACATCACGTGTCGTGAGACCCACGTATTGACCTTTGCAAAGTTTGCATTCAGCTAGATAAATTACAAAGCATGAGCTGCAGTTAACGCATCCCTGTACATTAAAGGTCTCTCCTGTTACATGTGATGTAAAGGTATTGGTTACATTGTGATACTCACAGGCTTTACAGCGACTACTGCTGCATTTAAAACTACCACTATGTTTCAGCCATGAGCTATTATCTCTGCTTCTTTTAGTTCTAAGCATACTGGGTGATAGCACATTAGCCAGTGTACTATTCTTAGAATAAACAAACTTGCAACCATCACTTATAATATCTTTCAATATTTCATCTCCATATAAGATGGGAAGATATTTGTTTACGATACTACAGATATCATTATATTGATTAGAATATTTAGTGATAAATATGGGTCTGGTGTCTACATTCTTTACTTTTTTGGATTGTAATAAATCCTCTCTCTTAATAGTTATCAACCTCTTTTTTTGATTCTCAAACTTCATTTTTATGATAGCCTCTTTCTGTCAGACGCTCAACTAGATTTTCACTTTCCTTTAAATAATCTGTTTCCCTTGAGCAATTTCTTTTTACTCGCATCATCTGACCTTTAATGATGCCCTTAAATACGTGTCTAGGGTGGCTACTGGTGGCGTATAATAAAGCATTACCTGCAATGGGTTTTCAATACAGGGTGGAATTTACACAGCTGTTGACAGTTTCTCCCCTTAATACAATATCCAAAAAGTTAATTTTTTCTCTATGCCACTCTTTAGTGAATTTCAAACCCATAAGGTTAGTATTAAGGTAGTTCACAAACCTATCTGCTTCATTCTCATTACCTTCCCATATCAGTATAAGATCATCAATGAATCTTTTATATTGAATTATATGCTTATTAAAGGGGTTATTATCACTGTAAATATATGTTTCCTCAAACCATCCCATTACCAGGTTTGCATATGAGGGCGCAAAACGTGCCCCCATAGCAGTCCCTTGTTGTTGCACATAATGATCATTTTCAAAGATAAAACTATTGGGCTGAAGAAGAAATTCTATTACCTTCAGTACATATAGTTTAAAGTCATCATTCATTTTGGTGTCCCTATCCAGGTAATACTGTACAGCCCGCAGGCCTGTGGTATGTGGAATAGATGAATATAATGAGATGGCGTCTATCGTCAACCAACTATATTTCTTATTCCATCTATGCTCTCCAAAAATGTTTAGGACATGAGTAGTATCTCTTGTATAGCTACTTAATCCAAGAACATAGGGCTGTAGTATATCATCCACCCATTCAGATAGGTGTTCCAATAGGGAACCATTGCCGGACACAATCGGTCTTCCCTTTATATCATTTAATCCTTTATGTGTCTTAGGTAGATGATAAAACACAGCTGTTCTCGGGTGTTCCACATACAAAGTCAAATGTTGAGTTATCAATAAAACCATATCTCCTGCCTTCATTAAGAAGTTTAGGTAGTTGTCTCTGAAAGTCAAAACGTGGATTAGAGGAGACTTTCTTATAGACATTAGTGTCTTCCAATTGCCTCTTTGCTTCTCCTATATACCATGTCTTATCACAGACAACTACACTGCTGCCCTTATTGACTCTCTTGATAACAATGTTTTCATTTTGCTCAAGGGTTCTTAGGGCATCTCTTTCCTTTTTAGTTAGATTATTGACGGTACGTGTCTAAGATTCATTAAGTGTGGTCAGATCCTCAACCACTCTCTTCTGAAATAGCTCCAGTTGTTTACCCCTAGATTGTAAGGGGTAAAAACTGGATCTACATTTTATAGCCATCATTTTTATTTTTATTTACTTGGTTCTCATCTTCTATGTAGCTTTCCCCTTCCATTAACAGTTGTTCTAGATCTTTGTATGCACAAACATCTTGGAAACTCATAGTGCTGATTGCATTACTAGCTGTGGTGTTAACAGGACTTTCATTAATTTCTCTATTCTCAGTCTCTTTATGAAAATGTTTTTTTAAAGTTAATGACCTTACAAATTTGTTTATATCCAAAATAGTCTGAAAGAGACCGAAATCTTTGGACGGGCAAAAATTAAGCCCATAGCTTAGAACTCTCTCTTCGGTCTCACTCAGACAATATGTGGATATGTTTATTACTGTATTTAGACATACTTGCGATTGTGTTTGTTTTCCCTCAAGGGTTATCTTTCCTGTTTTTTCTCCATATTTCTTTGATCTTTCAGAATTGTTTGTGGACCCCCTCCTTTTTATGGTCTTGGGGCCCCCTTGAAAACCCTCAGCCTGTCCTTTATCTTTAGGTCTAGTACTTTGTTCTGTAGAATTTACTTGAACACTCTCTGAGCTTGTACTTGCACTTGCAATGGGTGTTTCTGTGTTAGTTAATGTTTCCTGCTCTCTAACATCAGATTCTTCTGATCTGGTTTCCCAGTCTGAAGCTGAACTACCATCTGAGACAGAGAAATCAGTACCTGAAGCAGAACCCTCCTCATCAGTATATTCCTGCCTATCCATGGCAAAACTAACTTTCTTTCTAGCTCGCCTATTTCTTTTGTGATGTGATTTTCCTGAGTCAATAGCTTCATTCTTAGTCTGATTTGTCTTGTTATCAGAAGGTAATGTTTTGTTAACACTATTCTGTGCAGTACGCATAACTCTCCTAAACTTTCTGCGCCATATATAAACAGTTTTATTTCCATAGTCCTTACTATCCCTTAGGTACTTAACATATTTAGTGTTCATAATATTCTGTTTAGTGGCTTCTATAGTCTCATGGAGTATGGTATCAAATTTTGCATATTTTCCATCATCCTTGTATTTATACATTTCATTTTGCAAAGTACAGATCTCATCCTTTAACTTCTGCAATTGAGCAGATTTATGTTTAATCAAAAGTCCCATTAATCTAATGGAACACTAAGATGTCATTCCATTCCATAATAAATTCCTGATTGTCCGTTTCAAATGTAGGGAACTTTTGCAGTCTAAGACCGCGCGGTATCATCCCTTTATTGATATATCTGGTCAATGTCCAGTTATCCATACGCAGTCTTAATTCTTTTAATTTGTAATCCTCCAGCATGGCAAACAAATCCCCAAGTTTAGCTTTTTTAATGCAGACTTTAGAGAGGTCTTCCAATTCAATATTATCTAAGTCCCAGTCATCCTCTGTACATAATGAATAGTAGTGTGTGTCCATAACAGCCTCCATTTGAAAATTAAAGATCCCTGCGTATATGAGGAGAGTATGATAAACTGTAAGTCACACTGCTCAAGTGATAAATAAGATACCATATAAGAGCGATATATGACAAAAAAATATGCCTAACAGGATTAGTGCATACCATAAGTTAAGCTCTTCCTAAGGGACTGTATGGTGTCAAGCTTTTTTGTCTACATCATATTGAGGCACATACGTATAGCAAAACACTGCCTGATACTTAACACAGTATTAACACATACACCAGGTGGTTAAACACTTCCGCCCAAACAAAATATAAATTACCATAGCAACGGATTGCTAAATGAAGAGATGACTCGGCTGGTCCGCCCCTATGCCCTGACGAAGTCACGTATTAGTGATGAAACGCATCAGTGGGCGGGGTCCACGGGGTGTTTGTCTACCACACAAGTGCTGTCCATACATATTGATACCTTGTAGCCGCTATAGCGAACATTTTGTTACATTATAGATTGACGTTGAATGTGCTGCTACTTGTAGCCTTTGAGCGCACAGGGATTGTCTGTTTTGCACACTGTATAAGTGTCTCTTCTATTTGAGTCCTTGCCCCGTGGAACCCCAGTAGCCCAAGTATTTTAATTTAGAGAACTTGAGGCTTAACATTGAATTTATATTATGGTGGTCGAGATTTACCTACCATAATCTAAGAGGCCCATTTATCAAGCTCCGGATGGAGCTTGAGGGCCCGTGTTTCTGGCGAGTCTTTAGACTCACCAGAAATGCAAGTTATGGAGCAGCGGTCTGAAAACCGCTGCTCCATAACCCGGTCCGCCTGGTCAGAGCAGGCGGACAGACATCGCTACAATTCAACCCGATCGAGTACGATCGGGTTGATTGACACCCCCCTGCTGGTGGTCGATTGGCCGCGAATCTGCAGGAGGCGGCGTTGCACCAGCAGCTCACAAGAGCTGCTGGTGAAATGCTGAATACGGAGAGCGTATTGCTCTCCGCATTCAGCGAGGTCTGTCGGACCAGGTCTGACAGACCTTTAATAAATAGGCCTCTAAGTCTCTAGTTTTATTTTTAAATGTGTGTGATTTGTTGCATAGATGTTCTATAAAGTGTTAATTTCCGTCTTAATATGGGAAGAGTCCACAGCTGCATTCCTTACTTGTGGGAAATACTGAACCTGGCCACCATGAGGAGACTTCCTCATAACCCCAGTCATTCTTTGCCTTTCATCACAGGAGGTTGGCAGAGAAGTGTTAGAAGATTTTGGAGTAGTCTCTTATGGAGGGTAGTACTCTTCGAGATGGGACTCGAGTTTTAAGTAGTCCTGTCAGCCTCTCAGTGAGAGCATGGATAAAAGTTAGAGTCCGGAGATGCAGGGAGAGTCTTTCTGCGAAACCATCCCGACTCATATTAACAGCTCCATAGGCAATCAGCGTTGATGAGTTTCGCTGCCTTCTTTTTTCACTCAAGTCCATGTCATGCTACCATCTGTCATATTTGAAGGGCCGTGTTCCTGTTCCACGACTTAGATTCTGGTAAGATTGTTTCATATTTTATACATGTATGATAATGCAAGAAGACGGCCACAGTGTGACTCCTTTTATCTGTATAGAATCAAGGGTTAATATCTCCAGAGGGGGATTATTGAACAGGGGGGAATAATCTTATATTGTTTATTTGATTTTATGCTGCTTTTATGTTTGAGATGTTATGGGCTCATAGGTTGTTATGGAATATACAGGTTTCACTTTCATTTTGAGAGTCATGCAGCTTACAAGCTGGCACGCTTTTTCTCATAGCAGGGAAAGTCCTGCATTGTGCACCATGTGATTCATTCCCTCTTTCCTGACCAGGATAAATCTTTGTACTGTCTGGGTCATAGGAGGTGGTGAGTGCCCCAGCCATTGGGGTATTAAGGTGCAGTTTTTTTGTATAAAATAAGATGTTTTATTTCTCTAGTTCTCCGGTTATTGCACTAGCGATAGAAGATTCTGTTACCATAGCGGGCTCTCCCTCTATTCCTAAAGAGTAATTCCTGGTGAAGAGGCCTTAGTTCCACCCTCTCAATTATGTTCCATATGCCTTGATAATGTGATAATATCAAAAATGTTTGATACCACGGAGCCGTCCACCTATGAGGAGCTGTCATCCAGTGAGGTGCGTACCCTACATTATCTCTCTACACATGCAGTTTTCCCGAAGCATTGCTGATCCTCCATCTGGAGGGGGCCTTTTTTTTCACTAGACGTTACTGCGCAGATCAGAACTCCTGTTAGATGGCGAACATTATTAAGAATGAATTGGACAGGCGATGATTCCTTTTTCCCCTTTTCTTCTTTTAACAAATTGTTCTCAGTCCTGGACTCTCAATGGAGTTGTGATGTTCCATCCCTAAATGGGATGGTGTTATCTTCACCCATGCTAAACGTACTACTATCCCTCTTGAGGATAGTTCTTCGTTTGAAGAGCCCATGGATAAAAGATGGAAACTCTGTTAGGAAAGATGTTTCAACATACAGATATTTGTTTCAACCGGCGGCGGATTTTTATCTGGATCGAGTCCCCTCCTTATAGGATTTGATCGGGATCGAGTCCCATCGACGTTACTCAGGAAAGATTTACGGCTTTGAGGGTTGCTTATTCTTTTATCTGCAACAGATTATTCGCTTTAATGCTATGTCTTCAGCTTTTTCTGTTCAGGCCCGCCGGGCTCTGGCTGAAGTCATGGTCTGCGAATATGACTTCTTAGTCTAGACCTCTTTGCTCCCCTTTAAGGGAATGATTTTGTTTGGTCTAGGCCTGGACTCAATTATTTCCACTGTCACAGGGGGCATGGGTGCCCTCCTACCGCATGAGTATATGAACTAGTCTAAAGGGACGGTTTTCATTCTTTTCGTTCTGATAAAGCCAAGTCAGCAATCCCCCGCTAAGCCAGAGCAAACCAAGCGCTCTTGGAAGTCGGCTCAGTCCTGGAATAAATCCAAGCAGAGCCTGCCAAGTCTAAGTTGGCATGAATAGGCATATCTTCTGGATCGTGTAGGGGACAGTATGTCTTAGTCGCTTGGTTCAGTGACGTGCAGGATCCATAGGTCCTGGAGGTCATAGCTCAGGGTTACAACATAGGTTTTAAGTTTCAGCCACCCAAGGACAGATTCCTCCTGTTTTCCTGACCAGAAAGGAGGGAATCCTTTCTGGGGTGTGTCCTCTTAGGAGTTATTGTCCCGGTGCCTATCACAGTGAGAGGTTTGGGATACTATTCAAACCTATTTGTGGGGAACTTTCCATCCGATTCTGGACCTATAGTGCTTAAGCAAGTTTTTAAATGTCCCCTCGTTCAAGATGGAGACAATAAGGTCCATTCTTCCCCTCGTTCGGGAAGGGCAGTTCATGACCACGATAGATCTGAAGGATGCTCCCTTCACGTACCAATCCTCAAGGACCTCTTCCAGTTCCTAGGGTTTGCATTCCTGGACCAGCACTTCCAGTTTATTGCCTTCCGTTTGGTCTAGCTATGGCTCCAAGATATGTTTAGAAGAGTGGACCATTCGGAATCTCTACTCTGTCTTCTTCGATCCCATGGGTGGAAGATAATCTAGAGAGAGTTCTCTTGTATCAAGTACCAGGGTAGAATTCACGGGTACTATAATAGTCTCCATAGACATGAGAATATTCTAATAGACCAGAGACATTGCAAGCTAGCTTCAACATGTCTTGCCCTCCAGATCTCCTTAAGGCCATCTGTGGCTCGGTGTATGGATGTGATTGTTCTCATGGTGTCCAGCATGGACATCATTTCCTTTGGTTTCACCTCAGACTGTTGCAACTGTGCATGCTGAAGTAGTGGAACGGCGATCATTTGAATCTGTCTGAACAGATTTCTCTGGACAACCGATCGAGAGAATCGCTCTCTTGGTTGGTTTTGTCCAGATCATTTATTTTGAGTTATGTCCGTCTCAAGACCATCCTGGGTGATTGTGACTGCAGTTGCGAGTCGGTCAGGATGGGGAGCTGTTTGTTGTGCCATGAAGTCACAGGTAATGGTCTCAGGGGGTAAAGCTCCCTCCTGATCTCATTTTGGATCTTCGGGCAATATACAATGCTCTGAAGGCTTGGCCTCTGCTGGGTTTGTCGTAGTTAATCAGATTTCAATCAGAGAATATATCCTTGTGGCTTACATCGACCATCAGGGGGGAACGAGAAGCTCCCTAGTTATGAGGGAAGTATCTTGGATTCTGGTGTGGAGGAGACACACATTTGTTCGCGGTCAGCGATCCACATTCCGGGTGTGGATAGCTGGGAAGCGGATTTTCTCAGCAGACGATTTCATCTGGGGAATGGTCTTTCCATCCCGAGTGTTTGTGGAGATTTGCAAGAGGAAGATTTTATGACGTCTCAATACCAAGCTACCCGATATGGGTCGAGTTACAGGGGTCCTCAGGTAGATCTAACAGATGCATTAGCGGTGCCTTGGAGGTTCAATCTAATTTATCCTTTCCAGTCGTTACCACTACTTCTTAGTGTAGTGGCTCGAGTCAAGCAGGCGTCAGTGTTACTGATTGCTCCGTCTTGGCCGCGATAGATATGGTTCACGAATCTAGTGGGCATGTCGTCATCATCTCCGTGGAAGTTACCTTGTCGCAGGGATCTGCTGACCAAGGTCTCTTTGGTCATCCATGTCTAGATTCTCTGAGGCTGACTGTGTGGAGATTGAACGCTTAGTCCTAGCCAAGAGAGAGTTTTCGGAGGTATTTTTACTCTCATTCAACCTTGTAAGCTGGTTGCTCGTCGCATCTATCATAAGGTGTGGAGAACCTAATTATTCTGTTTTCTAGGATGAACTGGAGAAGGGCTTTTCTGCAAGTTCCCTGTAGGGACAGTTTTCGGCCCTGTCTGTGTTGCTGCACTAGAGGTTCGCTGAGCTTCCAGATGTTCAGCCATTTGTTAAGGCTCTGCTGGCATCAGACTTGTGTTTAGATCTAAGGCTCCTCTTTGGAGTTTAAATCTTGTTCTTAAAGTTTTGCAACGGGCTCCGTTGGAGCCTATGCATGATGTAGACATTAATTGTTGTCTTGGAAGGTTCCTTTTCTTCTGGCTATCGCTTATGCGCGCAGGGTATCTGTGATTGCTGTCCTTCAATGCGTTCCTCCTTATCTGGCTTTTCATGCCGATAAGGCTGTTATACGAACCAAGTTAGGTTTTCTTCCTAAGGTTGTGTCAATTCGCAACATCAATCAAGATATTGTGGTTCCTTCTTATGTCCTAATCCTTTTTCGTTGAAGGAACGTTTACAACGTATTCCTGGATGTGGTTTGTGCCTTGAAGTTCTATCTTCGGGTCACAAAGGAATTTAGACAAACTTTTTTCTCTGTTTGTTCTCCTTTCCGGGAAGCATAGGGGTCAGAGGGCCTCTTCGACTTCTTTGTCTTTTTGACTGAGGAGTGTCATCCGTTTAGCATGGAGACGGCGGGACATAAGCCTCCTCTGAGGATTATGGCTCATTCTAAGAGAGCAGTGGTTTCCTATTGGGCCTTCAAAAATGAGGTCTCTATGGATCAGATTTGTAAGGCGGCTACCTGGTTCTTCTTACATACTTTTTTTAAATATTACTAGTTTGATGTTTTTGCTTTTGCTGAAGCAGCCTTCGAGAGAGAGGTTTTGCAGGCTGTGGTGCTCTCAGATTAGGTTCCGCCTCTCTTTTTTCCCTCCCGTTAGCATTCCGTGTACTCTAGAGCTTGGGTATATGTTTCCCACAAGTAAGGAATGCAGCTGTGGACTCTTCCCATATTAAGATGGAAAACATAAATTATGCTTACCTGATAATTTCATTTCCATCTGTATGGGAAGAGTCCACAGCTCCAGCCCGTGTTCTCCGATGGGCGGCCCTAAATTTATTTATTTTTCTTCTGGCACCTTTTTCATCCTGATATTTCTCCTACTGTTCCTTGTTCCCTCTGCAGAATGACATGGGTTATGAGGAAGTGTGGGAGGTATTTAAGCCTTTGACTGGGGTGTCTTTGCCTCCTCCTGGTGGCCAGGTTCAGTATTTCAGTAAGGAATGAAGCTGTGGATTCTTCCCATACAGATGGAAATTAAATTATCAGGTAAGCATAATTTATGTTATTTTTATAAATGTATAACATTTAGGTAAGTGCAAGCATACGGCCTTGGAAGGCATGGTGTCTATGGTCTCTGATCAAGCTGCTGGTAATTCGAAGAAGAAGATTTTTTTTTATCTTACTAAGGAGTAAGAGTTGGCTGACTCAGATTCATTTTCTGATGGTGAACTTTTGTCAGAAAACCAGGCTTCTGCACAAGATTCAGAGACTTCTACTCTTCTGTTTAGACTGGAACACCTACAGTCTCTTCTGCAAGAGGTTTTGGTGACTTTAGGAGTACAAGAGTTGTCCTCGTCCTCATCAGAAAATCAGTCCGTGAAACAGCTGGATTTCTTGTTTAAACCTATAACTAAAACCTGCAGAGGTTTTTCCAGTTCCTGCGGCCATTTCTTAGGTTATTACAAAGCAATGGAATAAACTGGGGATTACGTTTGTTCCAGCCCCAAAGTTAAAAAAGATGTTTCCTGTCCATGCTGCTCATTCTAATGTCTGGGAATATATCCCAAAGTTAGAACGTGCTATCTCTACTCTAGCAAGAGGAACCACTGTTCCTTTAGAAGCAACTGCCTCTTTTAAGGACCCCATGGACAGGATGCTGGAGGCCTTTCTGAGGAAGGCGTTTTTACAAGTTGGTTTTCTATTCAAGCCAAGTGTCTTTGTCATTGTCTGCGTTGCAGGTGCTTCACCTTGTAGTGAGATTTTGCTTTCTAAGTTAGTCACAGAGCAAACGTCCCTAGAAGAGGTGCAAGATCGTTTGAGGGTGATCAAGGTTGCAAATTCTTTAAATTGTCCATCTGAATGCAAAGAATGCTGCTCTAACTGTGTTAGTTTGAAGAGCGCTGTGGTTTAAGACTTGATCACCTTTTACATCTCTCATTCAAAGGAGAATGCTTATCTGGTCAGGGTCTAAATTCTATTATCGCCACAGTTATGGTTGGTAAGTGAGCTTTCTTACCTCAGGATAAGAGGCCAGAGAACAAGGCTCAGCTGAGCAATTTTCAAGCCTTTCAACAGTCAAGAAGGGCAAATAGTTACCGGCAGAAGTTCTTGTCTTTGTCTCAAAAATCAGACTCCACTAAATCATCTTGGAAGTCAGGAGGTCTGTGGTACAAACAGAAACAGGCCAATAAATCTTCCTCAACGTCCTCCATGTCAGCATGAAGGTGCGACCCCTATGCCAGTTATCTCTGGTTGGGGGCAGATTAAAATTGTTTTAACAGGCATGGTTCAATTCTGTTCAGAACTGTTGGGTATTAAACATCTCAAAGGTTTACAGGATGGGTTTTCACATCAGACCTCCTCTATTTTCTGTTCCATGATTCCAAAAAATCCAGTGAAAGCTTCAGCGTTTCTCCTGTTCAGTAGACTCAGAATCAGGAGCAGCAGGTCTGCTTGCACCCAGAGAGGACAGCATAGTAGCGATAGTCTCTAATTTGGAATCCAAGCTCTAAAGATGAGTGGTATGAGCTCCCAGCATTTGCTCATTTGGGTCCATGGCTCAAGAATAATGTTATGTTTGTGGGATGTTTCTCTATCAGACCAATCCTGCCTTGTTGTCTTATTATCAAAGGGAAAGATAAAAGAAAAATCTCAGGACTAAATTTAATCGGATAAGGAATGAGAGAGTGCAGGAATAGGCTGAAAAACAAGAGTACAGGAATCTACAGGAGTACCAGAGATCAAGGCAAAGCATAGTTCAGCAACAGGTAGACAGTCCAATCTTTCAGAGCACCAGTTGGCAAGGCAAAAGAGTTGGTCACAAGGCAAAGCAGGATTTCAGAAATAGGTAGACTGTTCAGTCTTTCAGAGAACTAGTGGGCAAGGTAAGAGTAGGTCACAAGGCAAGCAGATTTCAGCAACGAGTAGACAGACAGCATAAACAAGTAGAAGAGCACCCTAGGCAACACAGAGTAAACCTATACTTCGGCTAGGAGGTCAGAATCTGGTTGATTGAAATAGGTGCTAATTCGCGCCAAGAACGACGCATAGCGTGGCGCAAGGATTCACACAAAGATGCAGTCAGAGATGCGCCCAACGCGGTGCAGCGCATGACACAGACGTCATCACGGCGCCAGCAGCACGCGAATCAGCTATGAAACAGCAGGTACGTGACAAGGAAGGGTCAATACATGACCACAATAGATTTGAAAGATGAATACCTGCATATTCCCATTCACAGTGAACCTTACCAATTTATCAGGTTTGCATTTTGGGACACACATTATCAGTTTGTAGCTCTTCCCTTTGCTTTAGCTATGGCACCAAGGATCTTCACCAAAGTAATGGGAGTGCTGTAGTCACTATAAAGCGAGGGGGGATCTCAGTCACTCCTTATCTGGTTGACATATTAATTCAGTCTCACTCTTTTCTCCTTGCCTCTTGGCATAGGGAGACAGTGATATAGCTTTTGCAGCTCTCTGTCCCCAAACACCAAAGTGACGTTTTTGGGAGTGGTTATTGATTCGGTATCTATGCATCTTGCCCTTACGGAGAACCACAGAAGTAAGTTACAAAAAGCTTGTGCAAATCTCCAGGTTTCTGTCGCATTAATTAATTATAGGTCTGATTGGTTGCAAAATCAGACGCCATCCCTTTTGCAAGGTTTCACTTGCGTCCCCTCCTACTTTCTATTCTTCATCAGTGGAATAGAGATTACTCAGACTTGTCTCAGTCAATCTGTCTGGATTACAATAATAGATCAACTCTCTCTTGGTAGATATCTCACAGGTCCATAAACCTAGGAGCACCCTTTCTGTGACCTTCTTGGGTAGCAATTACAACAGATGACGGTCTTTCAGGCTAGGTGGTACCGGGAGGTGCAGGGATTCTGGTCACCCTAGGAAGCAAGGTTGCCAATCAATGTATTAGAAACTTGTGCAATTTTCTGGGCCCTTCAGATTTGGACTGTTCTCAAGAGAGAGAGACCTATTTGATATTTTAGTTGTAAAACGTCACGCTGTGGCTTATATAAATCATCAAGGGGGAACAAAGAGTTCTCTGGCAATAAAGGAGGTTTGTCTTGGGTTGTCATATTCCTTGTTCAAAGGAGGATTGCCTGGTATTTTGGCGCTGGACTGGCTACTAGGAAGGACCAGACTGATATACTTCAGAAAAGTTCTCTACTGTAAAAAGCACAATTGGGCTAAAAGAGGCTGCTCCTGGGTGGTAACTCGCGATAGAACAAGCTACTGAGCTGCTGTTTGTTCCTGGTAGAGCGCTTTTCTTTCTGTATGCAATAAAGGAGGTTTCTTGCATTCTACTTTGCAGAATGCAGTTAATGTATTATTTTAGCCATTCATATTTCGATAGTCAACATTTGGGAGGCGGATTATCTCAGCCACCAAACTTTTTTTTTTTCCCCAGGAGAGTGGTCTCTCAACCAAGAAGTCTTCAAGCAGACCATGGCTCGTTGAAGGAGACCGGAGATAGACATGATGGCATCTCGTTACAGATTCAGGGATTCACAAGCGACTCTTATAGATGTGTTAGTAGTCCCTTGGTCTTATCATCTTATGTGCATGTATCCCCTTCTTTTTCTACTTCCTTGAGTTATAGCTCAGATCAAACAGGAGGGTTCTCCAGTAATTCTCATTGCTCCTGTCTGACCATGAAATTTGGTATACATATCTAATCCAGATGTACTCTTTTCCACTGTGGCAGCTTCTGTTGCGTCAGGACCCTCTTACACAAGGTCTGTTAGTTTGTCCAGATTTAAAGTCTATTCTTAACGGCGTGGAGATTGTTTTTTTTTCCGTTTCAGTCTTGGTTCTGTCTTGTTTTGAGTCTTTAGGTTTCCATTGGAACTCTTTTCGGATTCATAGGACTTTACAATTCCTTCAGGAAAGGTTAAAAAAGGGCTTACCAGCCAGTTCCTTGAAGGGTCAAATCTCAGCTCTTTCCATTTTCTGTTATAAAAGACTGGCTAAGAGACTGGATATTCAAACTTTAGTTTGTAATCTGGTCTATGGAATCTCAATCTGATATTGAGATCATTAAAAGTTCATCCATTTGGACCTATGCACAATGTAGATATTCAATTTTAATAAAGGATAACCTTGTTTCTTCTTTGTTAGCAAGACTGTGAGACTCATTATCTAGTGTTCCATCAGGACAAGGGATTATTGAATATTTACTATGACTTTTTTTTTACCAAAGTTCGTTTTGTCTATGAATATTGGGCAGGAAGGAGATTGTGGAGCCGTCATTGTGTCTTTACCTTATGAATGCTAAAGAACATCCCTTCCACAATTTGGATGTGGTTAGAGCAGGGAAGTTTTATTGTGAAGCTACCAAGAGTGTCAAGTTTTTGTGTGTAAATCATTTTGATGCTATTTTAAAACTATGGTTAAATCTATGGTTAAATCTCCTCAAGTGTTTCCTATTCCTGGTGCAGACTCTGAGATAGTTTCCAGAGAATGGGCTAAGCCTGGTATTCCTTGTAATCCTTAAGCAAAGTTTAATAAAATGTATCCTTTACCGGCTTCTAACATTGAGTTTTGGGAAACTGTCCCCAAAGTGGATGGGGCCATTTCTACTTTGGCTAAATGTACTATTATTCCTTTTAAATAAAATAGGTTTTCCTTTAAAGACCCTTTGGATGGGACATTATAATCCTTCCATAGGAGGGCTTTTCAGCAAGCAGGATATCTTTTTAGACCAGCAGTTTTTATTGCTGATGTGGCTGCTGATGGTTCTTTTTTGGTGAAATAGTCTTTCTGGGCAGTCTACTGAAGAATCTGCTAGTGATGATTTTTTTTAAACAATTTGGATTAGCTTAAATGTGCTAATGCTTTTATTTGTGATGCTTTTTTAGACATCATTAAAGGGACACTGAACCCAAATTTTTTCTTTCCTGATTCAGATAGAGCATGACATTTTAAGCAACTTTCTAATTTACTCCTATTATCAAATTTTCTTCATTCTCTTGGTATCTTTATTTGAAATGCAAGAATTTAAGTTTAGATGCCGGCCCATTTTTGGTGAACAACCTGGGTTGGTCTTGCTGATTGGTGGATAAATTCATCCACCAATAAAAAAGTGCTATCCAGAGTGCTGAACCAAACAAAAAAGCTTAGATGCCTTCATTTTCAAATAAAGATAGCAAGAGAATGAAGAAAAAATGATAATAGGAGTAAATTAGAAAGTTGCTTAAAATTGCATGCTCTATCTGAATCACGAAAGAAAAAATTTGGGTTCAGTGTCCCTTTAAGATTAATGCTAAAAGTATGTCTTTGGCAGTACATTCTAGAGGGGCTTTATGGTTGAAATCTTGGTCTGCTGATATGGTTTCTAAATCCAGGCTTTTATCTTTTTCTCTTTTTAGGGAAAGATGTTATTTGGTTTTGTTTTGGATTCTATTATATCTACTCTGACTGGAGGTAAAGGGGCTTTTCTTCCTCAGGACAAAGGTAAATTTAAAGCTCCTAATCATTTTTGCCTCTTTTTTCAGAACAAGACACAGAAATCAAATTATTCAACTAAGAAACAAGTTCAAACTGGAACAAGTCTAAGCAGTCCAAGAAATCTCCTTTCTTATCCAATTCTGCATGAAGGTACAGCCCCTAATCCAGAGGCTCTGGTAGGGGGTAGGTTACGCCTTTTTATAGGAAGCTTGGTTTCAGTCTGTTCATGATCCCGGAGTTCTAAATATAGTCTCTCTGGGATATTGAATAGGTATCGGAACAAGGCCTCCCTAGAATCTATGGGAGTGATTGTTCCTGTACCGTTGTTGGAACAGGGAATTGGGTTTTACTACAACCTCTTCATTGTTCCAAAGAAGGAGGGAACTGAACAGTTCTGGATCTTAAGGCTTTGAACAAATGTCTCGGGGTTCCTACTTTCAAAATGGAGACTATTCGGACTATGCTACCTTTTGTTCAGAAGGTTCAGTTAATGTCCACAATATATTTAAAGGATGCTTACCTTCATGTTCCAATTTACAGGGAACATTATCAGTTTCTAAGCTTTTCCTTTCAGGACAAGCACTTTCAGCTTGTTGCTCTACCATTTGGTCTCGCTATAGCTCCCATAATATTCTTAAAGGTTCTGGGTACCCTTTTATCTGTGTTCATAATTCAGGGTATTGCTGTTTTCTCCAACATTGGTGTGTCCGGTCCACGGCGTCATCCATTACTTGTGGGAATATTCTCTTCCCCAACAGGAAATGGCAAAGAGCACAGCAAAAGCTGTCCATATAGCCCCTCCTCAGGCTCCGCCCCCCAGTCATTCTCTTTGCCGCTCTGAACAAGTAGCATCTCCACGGAGATGGTGAAGAGTATGTGGTGTTTAGTTGTAGTTTTTTATTCTTCTATTTTGAAATAGTACTGGTTGTGCTATTTACTCTGAAACAGAAAGAGATGAAGAATTCTGTTTAAAAGAGGAGTATGATTTTAGCAGCAGTAACTAAAATCAGTTGCTGTTCCCACGCAGGACTGTTGAGCCCAGAGAACTTCAGTTGGGGGGAACAGTTTGCAGACTTTTCTGCTCAAGGTATGACTAGCCATTTATCTAACAAGACTGTGTAATGCTGGAAGGCTGTCATTTTCCCTCATGGGGATCGGTAAGCCATTTTCTTAGATTCAAAAAGAATAAAGGGCTTATTATGGGCTATTAACTGGGGGACACTCTTAAGGGCTAAATCGATTGCTTATTTAAGTATTATTTACAGTTTGAAGTGGATTTCACACTTTTTATTATTTGGGGAACGTTTTTAACGCCAGGCACTAGTTAAGGCACCTTCCCAGTCAGGAAGGGCCTTTCACTGTAGTAGGCAGAGCCTCATTTTCGCGCCATTATTGCGCAGTTTCTTTTGAGTGCAGTGCATGCAGCTGCATGTGAGAGGGTCTGGTATCCACTGAAAACGTTCCTAGAAGGCTTGAATTGGTATCGTATACCCCCTGGGATAGGTGAAGTCACAACAAACGCTGTGGCTGGGACTGTAGTGGGGTTAAAATTGCAAACGGCTCCGGTTTCCGCATTTTAAGGGTTAAAAGCTTGAAAATTGGGGTGCAATACTTTGAATGCATTAAGACACTGTGGTGAAAATTTGGTAAAGATTGGATAATTCCTTCATAGTTTTTCACATATTCAGTAATAAAGTGTGCTCTGTTTAACATTTAAAGAGACAGTAACGGTTTTGTTTAAAAACGGTTTTTGTGCTTTATTAACCAGTTTAAGCCTGTCTAACATGTCTGTACCTTCAGATAGATCATGTTCTGTATGTATGGAGGCCCAGGTGGTTCCCCCGTCAAATGTATGTGATAATTGTGCCATGGCGTCCAAACAAAGTAAGGACAGTACTGTCACATTTAGTAAGGTTGCCCAGGATGATTCCTCAAATGAAGGAAGTAGGGATAGTTCTGCATCCTCTCCTTCTGTGTCTATACCAGTTATGCCCGCGCAGGCGACCCCTAGTACTTCTAGCGCGCCAATGCTTGTTACTATGCAACAATTGTCGGCAGTAATGGATAACTCCATAGCTAATATTTTATCCAAAATGCCAGCATTTCAGAGAAAGCGTGATTGCTCAGTTTTAAACACTGTAGAGCAGGAGGGCGCTGATGATAATTTATCTGTCATACCCTCACAGCAGTCTGAAGTGGTAGTGAGGGAGGGTTTGTCAGATGGAGAAATTTCTGATACAGGAAGAATTTCTCAGCAGGCAGAACCTGATGTTGTGACATTTAAATTTAAATTAGAGCATCTCCGCGCATTACTTAAGGAGGTGCTATCTACTCTGGATGATTGTGACAATTTGGTCATCCCAGAAAAATTGTGCAAGATGGACAAATTCCTAGAGGTCCCGGTGCACCCTAATGCTTTTCCGATACCTAAGAGGGTGGCGGACATAGTGAATAAGGAGTGGGAGAAGCCAGGCATACCTTTTGTCCCTCCTCCTATATTTAAGAAATTGTTCCCCATGGTCGACCCCAGGAAGGACACATGGCAAACAGTCCCTAAGGTCGAGGGGTCGGTTTCTACACTAGCCAAACGCATGACTATTCCCATTGAGGACAATTGTTCTTTCAAAGATCCTATGGATAAAAAATTGGAGGGTTTGCTTAAAAAGATTTTTGTACAGCAAGGTTACCTCCTTCAACCAATTTCGTGCATTATTCCTGTCACTACAGCAGCGTGTTTCTGGTTCGAGGAACTGGAAAAGTCGCTCAGTACGGAGACTCCATATGAGGAGGTCATGGACAGAATTCACGCACTTAAGTTAGCTAATTCCTTTATTTTAAATGCTGCTTTGCAGTTAGCGATATTAGCGGCGAAAAATTCAGGGTTTGCAATTGTGGCGCGCAGAGCGCTCTGGCTAAAGTCTTGGTCGGTGGATGTATCTTCCAAGACAAAATTGCTTAATATCCCTTTCAAAGGTAAGACCCTTTTTGGGCCAGAATTGAAAGAAATTATTTCAGACATCACTGGGGGAAAGGGCCATGCCCTCCCACAAGATAGGCCTTTTAAGGCTAAGAATAAGTCCAATTTTCGTTCCTTTCGCAATTTCAGGAACGGACTGGCTTCTAACTCTACAGCCTCTAGACAAGAGGGTAACGCTTCCCAGGCTAAACCAGCTTGGAAACCAATGCAAGGCTGGAACAAGGGTAAACAGGCCAAGAAGCCTGCTGCTGCTACCAAGACAGCATGAAGGGGTAGCCCTCGATCCGGGACCGGATCTAGTAGGGGGCAGACTCTCTCTCTTTGCTCAGGCTTGGGCAAGAGATGTTCCGGATCCCTGGGCACTAGAAATAGTCTCTCAGGGTTATCTTCTAGAATTCAAGGAACTGCCCTCAAGGGGAAGGTTCTACATGTCTCGCTTGTCTTCAGACCAAATAAAGAGACAGGCATTCTTACATTGTGTAGAAGACCTGTTAAAGATGGGAGTGATACACTCCGTTCCAACTGTGGAACAAGGTCAGGGGTTTTACTCAAACCTGTTTGTAGTTCCCAAAAAAGAGGGAACTTTCAGACCAATTCTGGATTTAAAAATTCGAAACAAATTTCTCAGAGTTCCATCGTTCAAAATGGAAACCATTCGAACAATTTTACCTACAATCCAGGAGGGTCAATATATGACTACCGTGGATTTAAAGGATGCGTACCTACATATTCCTATCCACAAAGATCATCATCAGTTCCTAAGGTTCGCCTTTCTGGACAAACATTACCAGTTCGTGGCTCTTCCATTCGGTTTAGCCACTGCTCCCAGAATTTTCACAAAGGTGCTAGGGTCCCTTCTAACGGTTCTAAGACCGAGGGGCATTGCAGTGGCACCTTATCTAGACGACATTCTAATTCAAGCGTCGTCTCTTTCCAAGGCAAAGGCTCATACAGACATTGTTCTAGCCTTTCTCAGATCTCACGGGTGGAAGGTGAACGTAGAAAAGAGTTCCCTGTCTCCGTCAACAAGAGTTCCCTTTTTGGGAACAATAATAGATTCTTTAGAAATGAAGATCTTCCTGACAGAGGTCAGAAAGTTAAAGCTTCTAAACGCTTGTCAAGTTCTTCACTCTATTCTGCAGCCTTCCATAGCTCAGTGCATGGAAGTAGTAGGATTGATGGTTGCAGCAATGGACATAGTTCCTTTTGCTCAAATTCATCTAAGACCATTACAACTGTGCATGCTCAATCAGTGGAATGGGGACTATGCAGACTTGTCTCCCCAGATTCAAGTAGACCAGGTACCCAGAGACTCATTCCCTTGGTGGTTGACTCAGGATCACCTGTCTCAGGGAATGAGTTTCCGCAGACCAGAGTGGGTCATTGTCACGACCGACGCCAGTCTATTAGGCTGGGGCGCGGTCTGGGACTCCCTGAAAGCTCAGGGTCTATGGTCTCGGGAAGAGTCCCTTTTCCCGATAAATATCCTGGAACTGAGAGCGATATTCAATGCGCTCCGGGCTTGGCCTCAACTAGCGAAGGCCGGATTCATAAGATTCCAGTCAGACAACATGACGACTGTAGCTTACATCAACCATCAGGGAGGAACAAAGAGTTCCTTGGCGATGAGAGAGGTATCCAAGATCATCAAATGGGCGGAGGATCACTCCTGCCACCTATCTACAATTCACATCTCAGGAGTAGACAACTGGGAGGCGGATTATTTGAGTCGTCAGACTTTCCATCCGGGGGAGTGGGAACTCCATCCGGAGGTCTTTGCCCAGTTAACCCAATTATGGGGCATTCCAGACATGGATCTGATGGCGTCCCATCAGAACTTCAAGGTTCCTTGCTACGGGTCCAGATCCAGGGATCCCAAGGCGACTCTAGTGGATGCATTAGTGGCGCCTTGGTCGTTCAACCTAGCTTATGTGTTTCCACCGTTTCCTCTCCTTCCCAGGCTCGTAGCCAGGTTCAAACAGGAGAAGGCCTCGGTGATTCTGATAGCTCCTGCGTGGCCACGCAGGACTTGGTATGCAGACCTGGTGAATATGTCATCGGCTCCACCATGGAAGCTACCTTTGAGACAGGATCTTCTAGTACAAGGTCCATTCGAACATCCAAATCTAGTTTCTCTGCAGCTGGAAATTGAACGTTTGATTTTATCCAAGCGTGGATTTTCAAATTCAGTGATAGATACTCTGGTCCAAGCCAGAAAACCTGTGACTAGAAAGATTTACCATAAAATATGGAAAAAATATATCTGTTGGTGTGAATCCAAGGGATTCTCCTGGAGTAAAATTAAAATTCCTAAGATTCTTTCCTTTCTCCAAGAGGGCTTGGATCAAGGGTTGTCAGCGAGTTCTCTAAAGGGACAGATTTCTGCGTTATCTGTCTTGTTACACAAACGACTGGCAGCTGTGCCAGATGTACAGGCTTTTGTACAGGCTTTGGTCAGAATCAAGCCTGTCTACAGACCCATGACTCCTCCTTGGAGTCTAAATTTAGTTCTTTCAGTTCTTCAAGGGGTTCCGTTTGAACCTTTACATTCCGTAGATATCAAGTTACTATCTTGGAAAGTTCTGTTTTTTGGTTGCTATTTCTTCTGCTAGAAGAGTTTCTGAATTATCTGCTTTGCAGTGTGATCCACCCTATCTGGTGTTCCATTCAGATAAGGTTGTTTTGCGTACTTAGCCTGGTTTTCTTCCAAAAGTTGTATCCAACAAGAATATTAACCAGGAAATAGTTGTTCCTTCTCTGTGTCCGAATCCAGTTTCAAAGAAGGAACGTTTGTTACACAATTTAGATGTAGTTCGTGCTTTAAAGTTCTATTTAGAAGCAACAAAGGATTTTAGACAAACCTCATCTTTGTTTGTCGTTTACTCTGGTAAGAGGAGAGGACAAAAAGCTACTGCTACCTCTCTTTCTTTCTGGCTGAAAAGCATTATCCGATTGGCTTATGAGACTGCCGGACGGCAGCCTCCTGAACGAATCACAGCTCACTCTACTAGGGCTGTGGCTTCCACATGGGCCTTCAAGAACGAGGCTTCTATTGATCAGATATGTAAGGCAGCGACTTGGTCTTCTCTGCACACTTTTGCCAAATTCTACAAATTTGATACTTATGCTTCTTCGGAGGCTATTTTTGGGAGAAAGGTTTTGCAAGCCGTGGTGCCTTCCATTTAGGTGACCTGATTTGCTCCCTCCCTTCATCCGTGTCCTAAAGCTTTGGTATTGGTTCCCACAAGTAATGGATGATGCCGTGGACCAGACACACCAATGTTGGAGAAAAACATAATTTATGTAAGAACTTACCTGATAAATTCATTTCTTTCATATTAGCAAGAGTCCATGAGCTAGTGACGTATGGGATATACATTCCTACCAGGAGGGGCAAAGTTTCCCAAACCTCAAAATGCCTATAAATACACCCCTCACCACACCCACAAATCAGTTTAACGAATAGCCAAGAAGTGGGGTGATAAGAAAAAAGTGCAAAAGCATAAAAAAATAAGGAATTGGAATAATTGTGCTTTATACAAAAAAATTATAACCACCACAAAAAGGGTGGGCCTCATGGACTCTTGCTAATATGAAAGAAATGAATTTATCAGGTAAGTTCTTACATAAATTATGTTTTCTTTCATGTAATTAGCAAGAGTCCATGAGCTAGTGACGTATGGGATAATGACTACCCAAGATGTGGATCTTCCATGCAAGAGTCACTAGAGAGGGAGGGATAAAATAAAGACAGCCAATTCTGCTGAAAATAATCCACACCCAAAACAAAGTTTAAATCTTATAATGAAAAAACTGAAATTATAAGCAGAAGAATCAAACTGAAACAGCTGCCTGAAGTATTTTTCTACCAAAAACTGCTTCAGAAGAAGAAAACACATCAAAATGGTAGAATTTAGTAAAAGTATGCAAAGAAGACCAAGTTGCTGCTTTGCAAATCTAATCAACCGAAGCTTCATTCCTAAACGCCCAGGAAGTAGAAACTGACCTAGTAGAATGAGCTGTAATCCTTTGAGGCGGAGTTTTACCCTACTCGACATAAGCATGATGAATCAAAGACTTTAACCAAGACGCCAAAGAAATGGCAGAGGCCTTCTGACCTTTCCTAGAGCCGGAAAAGATAACAAATAGACTAGAAGTCTTTCGGAAATTTTTAGTAGCTTCAACATAATATTTCAAAGCTCTAACTACATCCAAAGAATGCAACAATCTTTCCTTAGAATTCTTAGGATTAGGACACAATGAAGGAACCACAATTTCTCTACTAATGTTGTTAGAATTCACAACCTTAGGTAAAAATTTAAAAGAAGTTCGCAACACCGCCTTATCCTGAGGAAAAATCAGAAAAGGAGACTCACAAAAAAGAGCAGATAATTCAGAAACTCTTCTAGCAGAAGAGATGGCCAAAAGAAACAAAACTTTCCAAGAAAGTAATTTAATGTCCAGCGAATGCATAGGTTCAAACGGAGGAGCTTGAAGAGCCCCCAGAACCAAATTCAAACTCCAAGGAGGAGAAATTGACTTAATAACAGGTTTTATATGAACCAAAGCCTGTACAAAACAATGAATATCAGGAACAAACCTTTATCCAAACCATCCTGAAGAAACTGTAAAATTATAGGAATTCTAAAAGAATGCCAAGAAAAATGATGAGAAGAACACCAAGAAATGTAAATCTTCCAGACTCGATAATATATCTTCCTAGATACAGATTTACGAGCCTGTAACATAGTATTAATTACTGAGTCAGAGAAACCTCTATGACTGAGAATCAAGCGTTCAATCTCCATACCTTCAAATTTAAGGATTTGAGATCCTGATGGTAAAAAGGACCTTGCGATAGAAGGTCTGGTCTTAATGGAAGAGTCCACGGTTGGCAAGTGGCCATCCGGACAAGATCCGCATACCAAAACCTGTGAGGCCATGCTGGAGCCACCAGCAGAACAAACGAGCACTCCTTTAGAATCTTGAAAATTACTCTTGGAAGGAGAACTAGAGGCGGAAAGATATAGGCAGGATGATACTTCCAAGGAAGTGACAATGCATCCACTGCCTCCGCCTGAGGATCCCTGGATCTGAACAGATACCTGGGAAGTTTCTTGTTTAGATGAGAAGCCATCAGATCTATTTCTGGAAGTCCCCACATTTGAACAATCTGAAGAAATACCTCTGGGTGAAGAGACCATTCGCCCGGATGTAACGTTTGGCGACTGAGATAATCCGCTTCCCAATTGTCTATACCTGGGATATGAACCGCAGAAATTAGACAGGAACTGGAAACCGCCATACCAGTATTCGAGATACTTCTTTCATAGCCAGAGGACTGTGAGTCCCTCCTTGATGATTGACAAATGCCACGGTTGTGACATTGTCCGTCTGAAAACAAATGAACGACTCTCTCTTTAGAAGAGGCCATGACTGAAGAGCTCTGAAAATTGCACGGAGTTCCAAAATGTTGATTGGTAATCTCACCTCCTGAGATTCCCAAACTCCTTGTGCTGTCAGAGACCCCCAAACAGCTCCCCAACCTGTCAGACTTGCATCTGTTGAAATCACAGTCCAGGTCGGAAGAACAAAAGAAGCCCCCTGAACTAAACGATGGTGGTCTGTCCACCACGTCAGAGAGTGTCGTACAATCGGTTTTAAAGATATTAATTGAGATATCTTTGTATAATCCCTGCACCACTGGTTCAGCATACAGAGCTAAAGAGGTTGCATGTGAAAACGAGCAAAGGGGATCGCGTCCGATGCAGCAGTCATAAGACCTAGAATTTCCATGCATAAGGCTACCGAAGGGAATGATTGAGACTGAAGGTTTCGACAAGCTGAAACCAATTTTAGACGTCTCTTGTCTGTCAGAGACAGAGTCATGGACACTGAATCTATCTGGAAACCTAAAAAGGTTACCCTTGTCTGAGGAATCAATGAACTTTTTGGTAAATTGAACCTCCAACCATGTTTTTGAAGAAACAATACAAGTCGATTCGTATGAGATTCTGCTAAATGTGAAGACTGAGCAAGTACCAAGATATCGTCCAAATAAGGAAATACCACAATACCCTGTTCTCTGATTACAGACAGAAGGGCACCGAGAACCTTTGTAAAAATCCTTGGAGCTGTTGCTAGGCCAAACGGCAGAGCCACAAACTGGTAATGCTTGTCTAGGAAAGAGAATCTCAGAAACTGATAGTGATCTGGATGAATCGGAATATGCAGATATGCATCCTGTAAATCTATTGTGGACATATAATGCCCTTGCTGAACAAAAGGCAGAATAGTCCTTATAGTTACCATTTTGAATGTTGGTATCCTTACATAATAATTCAATATTTTTAAATCCAGAACTGGTCTGAAGGAATTCTCCTTCTTTGGTACAATAAAGAGATTTGAGTAAAACCCCAGCCCCTGTTCCAGAACTGGAACTGGCACAATTACTCCAGCTAACTCTAGATCTGAAACACATTTCAAAAATGCTTGAGCCTTCACTGGATTTACTGGGACACGGGAAGAAAAAATCTTCTTGCAGGAGGCCTTATATTGAAGCCTATTCTGTACCCTTGTGAAACAATGTTTTGAATCCAAAGATTGTGAATCGAATTGATCCAAATTTCTTTGAAAAATCATAATCTGCCCCCTACCAGCTGGGCAGGAATGAGGGCCGCACCTTCATGTTGAGTTGGGAGCTGGCTTTGGCTTTCTAAAAGGCTTGGATTTATTCCAAACTGGAGATGGTTTCCAAACTGATACTGCTCCTGTAGGGGAAGGATCAGGCTTTTGTTCCTTATTGTGACGAAAGGAATGAAAACGATTAGTAGACCTAAATTTACCTTTAGATTTTTTATCCTGTGGTAAAAAAAGTTCCTTTCCCCCCAGTAACAGTTGAAATAATGGAATCCAACTGTGAACCAAATAATTTATTACCCTGGAAAGAAAGGGAAAGCAAAGTTGACTTGGAAGACATATCAGCATTCCAAGTTTTAAGCCATAAAGCTCTTCTAGCTAAAATAGCTAGAGACATATACCTGACATCAACCCTAATGATATCAAATATGGCATCACAAATAAAATTATTAGCATGTTGAAGAAGATTAACAATGCTATGAGAATTATGATCTGTTACTTGCTGCGCTAAAGCTTCCAACCAAAAAGTTGAAGCTGCAGCAACATCCGCTAAAGATATAGCAGGTCTAAGAAGATTACCTGAACATAAGTAAGCTTTTCTTAGAAAGGATTCAATTTTCCTATCTAAAGGATCCTTAAAGGAAGACCTATCTGCCGTAGGAATAGTAGTACGTTTAGCAAGAGTAGAGATAGCCCCATCAACCTTAGGGATTTTGTCCCAAAACTCTAATCTGTCAGATGGCACAGGATATAATTGCTTAAAACGTTTAGAAGGAGTAAATGAATTACCCAAATTATTCCATTCCCTGGAAATTACTTCAGAAATAGCATCAGGGACAGGAAAAACTTCTGGAATAACTACAGGAGATTTAAAAACCTTATTTAAACGTTTAGATTTAGTATCAAGAGGACCAGAATCCTCTATTTCTAATGCAATTAAGACTTCTTTAAGTAAAGAACGAATAAATTCCATTTTGAATAAATATGAAGTTTATCAGCATCAACCTCTGAAACAGAATCCTCTGAACCAGAGGAATTATTATCAGAATCAGAATGATGATGTTCATTTAAAAATTCATCTGAAAAATGAGAAGTTTTGAATAAAGGTGGTGTATATCCTGCGCAAAGAACAGGTGGGGAAGGGGGGTGGGGGATGCCTCTAGCTCTCCTCGATGGGTACCCTAGCGTGCCCAATGTGTAAAAGATATATGCAAGGTAGAGGTGAGCGCCAATAGAAGGCTGAGGGTAGGGTGGGGAACGCTAAAATAGGCTAAAATTAGCTGATAGAATGTAAAATTAAAAATTACAAATTTTTTTATTCCATACAATAATTATAATAATAAAAAAGAACAATATACACTGATAGTTGTTCATGGATCCATGTTACAAATGGTAGCAAATTACAGTGTTAGGTAAAATACAATACAATATAATAATAAAAACAATTGTAAATACTGATAAATTCAGTGGCTGATGATATAGCCTTTTATGCTGAGTATCTGTTAAATGATTAACACCTTGGTTGAGTCCAGTAAGTGTAAGATGCTCCTGGTAGATAGTGTAGGGTTAATTGTAATCCAATATTGTGCAGGAGAAAAAAGTAGCAAGATTTGGGTGTGATCAGTGTCCAATACAACAATTTAGAAAAAAGTGGTAGAAAAAATGTGTGTTCACTCTATGTGATGAAAAAATGATGATAAAAAATGATGAAATCCCTCCAAAAAAATGTTATAAAAAAATGAAAAAAGGTGAAAAAGGATAAAATAGGATAAAAAAATAGTGTCAATTTCGAAATCCGAAGTGATGTTGGTGATGTCAGTGCAAATCAATCAATCAGTGGTTCAGTATTGATGCAATGTTTTGAAAAAATAAGATTATGCAAAAAGAAAAAATCCTGAAAAAAAGAAAACAAACAATACTCTAATATATGCAATCTGTACAATAGATATATCAGTATTATGCTTACTCAGATCTGTCGACGCGTTTCGGCCATATACCTCTGGCCTTTATCAAGACTGATAAACTGAGTAAGCTCACAGTATTTATAAGAGTTATGGCTGATGTTTTGGCGCCAAACACTAATAGGCCACGCCCCCTTCCTGTTTGGTAGCATTATGGGTATGGGCGAAAGCATTGTGGGTATGGGCGAAGGCATTTATTTTGCTTGTGTTATTGAGGTTATTACTAAGTTTTTAAAGACATGTGTAGTTATAAATTGTCTTTCCATTGTATATGGCTAGTTTGTGTATGTCCTAATATGGATTTGTTGTTCATACATATACTTCCGGTTTCGCTGGTGGATCTAGCCCTTACTTCCTGTTTAGCCCTTACTTCCTGTTTAGCTACCCTATGGGACGTTTTAGTCCTGGTTGTTCATATCAATTCTTATGCTAATGTGTGTGAGTAATTTTATTGCGACTTATCTTAGCGATCTGTTTATATGGGCTCTATTCTTTCTCTCTAATTTCTAAATCATGCATGTGTTGCTTTTGTTTACCATTTATTGTTTACGGTTACCATTTCCGGTTCCGGTTTGTATCAATGCATGTGTTGTTTTTGTTTACCATTTTCTTGCTTCCGGTTACCATTTCCGGTTCCGGTTTTTATTGCTCCTTAGTACTTAACATTTCTGACAGTAAAAGCCAACATTATATGATGACTATGCAAATGAGTTTATTTCAAACATGTGTGTTGAAGAGAAAAAAATCAAATGCAGTAGGAATCGAATGTGCGACTGTGCTATATAATAAGTCAAATCGTAATTCTGGATTGAATCTTCAAACAAAAAGATGAATTTGTGAGCAAATGTGATGGTGTACAGACACAATGAAAAGCTATGATCTAAATGCGTTAGACTATATAAAATCCATTTTGAGATATAATATGGAAAATACGTTGATTTTACAAGGATGATAAAACTAGTGGATATACACTAGAGGATAAATACTTATTAATAAAATCTACATATATAAAATCCCATATAAAATGCTAATGCTTATGAAAGGCTTAAAGCTTTAAAAGGTGTAAATACAATTTTGATAAAAAATATAAAATATATATAAAAAGTGTATAAAATGTGTATAAGAGGGGGGCAACACAGAGAGAGTACACTAAAAGTAGGGTGTCACCTATGGTGAGGAGATGACATAAGGAGGGTATAAAAGAGTATATAAAAATATATAAAAAAATATAAAAATATAAAAATATATATGCGGACCTCCTAAAATTGGGCACCAGATGTTGACATCTGTTAATCGGACCCAGATATTAATAAAATATGAATAAAACCAGACAAAATAAAACAGGATAATGAGAAACTTGTGGCTGCGATGGCTGATCTCTAAAAATGAATGAACTCATGTTTAGTGTCGTAGAGTCCTGACTAAGGAACTATATGTTTATATGTGGAACACTATAATGGATGATGGACATCTGACTGAAATGGGGGGAGGGTAATATGATAGATCTTTGTGGCGGATAGTTGCTTAGAGTGCTATACTGATCAGTGCTTAGCTTTATTTCGTGAAACTGAACAGATGAGATAGGTCCTCCTTATTATTTAGGCCCTTAGGATATAGACAATTTAGGGAAAATATCCATTTGGACTCTTGTAGGAGTAGTTTCTGCTCATGGTTTCCTCCTCTCCAATTTTTTCTCACTATCTCTATTCCACAAAATTTCATTTCCCTAACATTTCCTCCATGTTTAGTTGTGAAATGTTTATATAGGGCTGTATCTGTCCTTTTATTCTCTATACATAGTATATGCTCCCTCATTCTGTCTTTCAGTTTTCGAGAGGTTTGTCCTACATAATGTAATTTGCATGGACATTCAATGAGGTATATGACATTCTGGTCACTACATCTTATCAGACTGTTAATCATAAATTTTTCTTTGGTATATGCTGATAAAAATGAAGTTGTTTTCCAACCATTTTTGCACGCTTTGCAATTCGGGCACGGGTAGAAGCCCTTTATCTTCTTATTACAATGGTCTACCACTGTGCCTATTTTGCCTATTTTTTGTTGTTTGGGTACAGTTGGAGCCAATCTGTTCTTTAGGTTGTTCGTCTTCCTATAAATAAATTTCGGATGTGGCGTTAGTAGTTCTCCCAGGATGTCATCATCCTTCAAAAGTGACCAGTTCGCGCCTAGCTATGCTAATTTGTATATGGGCCAATGGGAGCAAATCTTTTGGGAATCCTGCCCAGCTAGCGCGGACCTGGTCCTCTACGTAAGGTACATTGATGACATTTTTCTCATTTGGAAGGGAACCATGGAAGATTTACATTACACCATACAAATTATGAACAAAAATATGAGAAATTTGAGATTCACTTATGAATGTAATAAACAATCTATACACTTCCTGGATCTCAAGATAGACATAATAAATGGAGAATTTGTCACGTCGACCTTCTTTAAGGAGGTCGACTGTAACAATTACATTCACAATGAAAGCTGCCACCACAGAGTTTGGAAAGAAAATATACCGAAGGGGCAACTCTTAAGGATTAAAAAGAATTGTTCAGATCCGAAAAAATGGGAAGAACAAACTCAGGTACTAAAAAAGAGATTCATTGAGAGAGGATACGAAGCAACACTATTGGAAGAAAAAATTAAAGAAGTCAAAGCTGTTGATAGAAAAACCCTCCTAAAATATAAAACCAGAGAAGATAGAACGACTTCGAAAGACATTATAGATGTCCCTTTTATTACAGAATATTGTGAGAACAAACACATTATAGAAAAGATTTATAAGAAGCACTGGTCACTTTTGAAGGATGATGACATCCTGGGAGAACTACTAACGCCACATCCGAAATTTATTTATAGGAAGACGAACAACCTAAAGAACAGATTGGCTCCAACTGTACCCAAACAACAAAAAATAGGCAAAATAGGCACAGTGGTAGACCATTGTAATAAGAAGATAAAGGGCTTCTACCCGTGCCCGAATTGCAAAGCGTGCAAAAATGGTTGGAAAACAACTTCATTTTTATCAGCATATACCAAAGAAAAATTTATGATTAACAGTCTGATAAGATGTAGTGACCAGAATGTCATATACCTCATTGAATGTCCATGCAAATTACATTATGTAGGACAAACCTCTCGAAAACTGAAAGACAGAATGAGGGAGCATATACTATGTATAGAGAATAAAAGGACAGATACAGCCCTATATAAACATTTCACAACTAAACATGGAGGAAATGTTAGGGAAATGAAATTTTGTGGAATAGAGATAGTGAGAAAAAATTGGAGAGGAGGAAACCATGAGCAGAAACTACTCCTACAAGAGTCCAAATGGATATTTTCCCTAAATTGTCTATATCCTAAGGGCCTAAATAATAAGGAGGACCTATCTCATCTGTTCAGTTTCACGAAATAAAGCTAAGCACTGATCAGTATAGCACTCTAAGCAACTATCCGCCACAAAGATCTATCATATTACCCTCCCCCCATTTCAGTCAGATGTCCATCATCCATTATAGTGTTCCACATATAAACATATAGTTCCTTAGTCAGGACTCTACGACACTAAACATGAGTTCATTCATTTTTAGAGATCAGCCATCGCAGCCACAAGTTTCTCATTATCCTGTTTTATTTTGTCTGGTTTTATTCATATTTTATTAATATCTGGGTCCGATTAACAGATGTCAACATCTGGTGCCCAATTTTAGGAGGTCCGCATATATATTTTTATATTTTTTTATATATTTTTATATACTCTTTTATACCCTCCTTATGTCATCTCCTCACCATAGGTGACACCCTACTTTTAGTGTACTCTCTCTGTGTTGCCCCCCTCTTATACACATTTTATACACTTTTTATATATATTTTATATTTTTTATCAAAATTGTATTTACACCTTTTAAAGCTTTAAGCCTTTCATAAGCATTAGCATTTTATATGGGATTTTATATATGTAGATTTTATTAATAAGTATTTATCCTCTAGTGTATATCCACTAGTTTTATCATCCTTGTAAAATCAACGTATTTTCCATATTATATCTCAAAATGGATTTTATATAGTCTAACGCATTTAGATCATAGCTTTTCATTGTGTCTGTACACCATCACATTTGCTCATAAATTCATCTTTTTGTTTGAAGATTCAATCCAGAATTACGATTTGACTTATTATATAGCACAGTCGCACATTCGATTCCTACTGCATTTGATTTTTTTCTCTTCAACACACATGTTTGAAATAAACTCATTTGCATAGTCATCATATAATGTTGGCTTTTACTGTCAGAAATGTTAAGTACTAAGGAGCAATAAAAACCGGAACCGGAAATGGTAACCGGAAGCAAGAAAATGGTAAACAAAAACAACACATGCATTGATACAAACCGGAACCGGAAATGGTAACCGTAAACAATAAATGGTAAACAAAAGCAACACATGCATGATTTAGAAATTAGAGAGAAAGAATAGAGCCCATATAAACAGATCGCTAAGATAAGTCGCAATAAAATTACTCACACACATTAGCATAAGAATTGATATGAACAACCAGGACTAAAACGTCCCATAGGGTAGCTAAACAGGAAGTAAGGGCTAAACAGGAAGTAAGGGCTAGATCCACCAGCGAAACCGGAAGTATATGTATGAACAACAAATCCATATTAGGACATACACAAACTAGCCATATACAATGGAAAGACAATTTATAACTACACATGTCTTTAAAAACTTAGTAATAACCTCAATAACACAAGCAAAATAAATGCCTTCGCCCATACCCACAATGCTTTCGCCCATACCCATAATGCTACCAAACAGGAAGGGGGCGTGGCCTATTAGTGTTTGGCGCCAAAACATCAGCCATAACTCTTATAAATACTGTGAGCTTACTCAGTTTATCAGTCTTGATAAAGGCCAGAGGTATATGGCCGAAACGCGTCGACAGATCTGAGTAAGCATAATACTGATATATCTATTGTACAGATTGCATATATTAGAGTATTGTTTGTTTTCTTTTTTTCAGGATTTTTTCTTTTTGCATAATCTTATTTTTTCAAAACATTGCATCAATACTGAACCACTGATTGATTGATTTGCACTGACATCACCAACATCACTTCGGATTTCGAAATTGACACTATTTTTTTATCCTATTTTATCCTTTTTCACCTTTTTTCATTTTTTTATAACATTTTTTTGGAGGGATTTCATCATTTTTTATCATTTTTTATCATCATTTTTTCATCACATAGAGTGAACACACATTTTTTCTACCACTTTTTTCTAAATTGTTGTATTGGACACTGATCACACCCAAATCTTGCTACTTTTTTCTCCTGCACAATATTGGATTACAATTAACCCTACACTATCTACCAGGAGCATCTTACACTTACTGGACTCAACCAAGGTGTTAATCATTTAACAGATACTCAGCATAAAAGGCTATATCATCAGCCACTGAATTTATCAGTATTTACAATTGTTTTTATTATTATATTGTATTGTATTTTACCTAACACTGTAATTTGCTACCATTTGTAACATGGATCCATGAACAACTATCAGTGTATATTGTTCTTTTTTATTATTATAATTATTGTATGGAATAAAAAAATTTGTAATTTTTAATTTTACATTCTATCAGCTAATTTTAGCCTATTTTAGCGTTCCCCACCCTACCCTCAGCCTTCTATTGGCGCTCACCTCTACCTTGCATAAATGAGAAGTTTTAAAAGACCTTTTACGTTTACTAGAAGGAGGAATAACAGACATAGCCTTCTTAATGGATTTAGAAACAAAATCTCTTATGTTAACAGGAACACTCTGAGTATTTGATGTTGATGGAACAGCAACAGGTAATGTAACATTACTAAAGGAAATATCTGCATTAACAAGTTTGTCATGACATTCATTACCAGCTGGAGGAACAGATACCATAAGTTTACAGCAAATACACTTAACTTTGGTAGATCCAGCATCAGGCAGCGATTTTCCAGAAGTATCTTCTGATTCAGGATCAATCTGAGACATCTTGCAATATGTAAAAGAAAAAACAACATATAAAGCAAAATTGATCAAATTCCTTAAATGACAGTTTCAGGAATGGAAAAAAATGCCAGTGAACAAGCTTCTAGCAACCAGAAGCAAATAAACAATCAGACTTAAATAATGTGGAGACAATGACGCCCATATTTTTTGGCGCCAAAAAAGACGCCCACATTTTTGGCGCAAAAACGTCAAAAATGACGCAACTTCCGGCGACAAGTACGACGCCGGAAATAACAAAGAAATTTTTTTGCGCCAAAAAAGTCCGCGCCAAGAATGACGCAATAAAATGAAGCATTTTCAGCCCCCGCGAGCCTAACAGCCCACAGGGAAAAAAGTCAAATTTTAAGGTAAGAAAATTGATTATTCAAATGCATTATCCCAAATAATGAAACTGACTGTCTGAAATAAGGAATATTGAACATCCTGAATCAAGGCAAATAAATGTTTAAACACAAATATTTAGAACTTTATATAAAAGTGCCCAACCATAGCTTAGAGTGTCACAAAAATAAGACTTACTTACCCCAGGACACTCATCTACATGTAGTAGAAAGCCAAACCAGTACTGAAACGAGAATCAGTAGAGGTAATGGTATATATGAGTATATCGTCGATCTGAAAAGGGAGGTAAGAGATGAATCTCTACGACCGATAACAGAGAACCTATGAAATAGACCCCGTAGAAGGAGATCATTGAATTCAAATAGGCAATACTCTCTTCACATCCCTCTGACATTCACTGCACGCTGAGAGGAAAACCGGGCTTCAACCTGCTGCGGAGCGCATATCAACGTAGAATCTAGCACAAACTTACTTCACCACCTCCACAGGAGGCAAAGTTTGTAAAAACTGATTTGTGGGTGTGGTGAGGGGTGTATTTATAGGCATTTTGAGGTTTGGGAAACTTTGCCCCTCCTGGTAGGAATGTATATCCCATACATCACTAGCTCATGGACTCTTGCTAATTACATGAAAGAAACAGAATTTATGCTTACCTGATAAATTACTTTCTCCAACGGTGTGTCCGGTCCACGGCCCGCCCTGATTTTTTAATCAGGTTTGAACAATTTTTTTCTCTATACACTACAGTCACCACGGCACCCTATAGTTTCTCCTTTTTTTCTCCTAACCGTCGGTCGAATGACTGGGGGGTGGAGCCTGAGGAGGGGCTATATGGACAGCTTTTGCTGTGCTCTTTGCCATTTCCTGTTGGGGAAGAGAATATTCCCACAAGTAATGGATGACGCCGTGGACCGGACACACCGTTGGAGAAAGTAATTTATCAGGTAAGCATAAATTCTGTTTTTCTTTACCTGGACAATATATTGGTTCAAGCTCCATGTTTTCATTTAGCAGAATCTCACTCCAGCAGACTGGTGTTGTTCCTTCAACAACATGGTTGGAAAGTCTATTTTCCAAAGAGTTCTCTGGATCCTTAGACAAAGGTTGTTTCTTCTGTTAAGTGTGATCAGTCCACGGGTCATCATTACTTGTGGGATATTAACTGCTCCCCTACAGGAAGTGCAAGAGGATTCACCCAGCAGAGTTGCTATATAGCTCCTCCCCTCTACGTCACCTCCAGTCATTCTCTTGCACCCAACGACTAGATAGGATGTGTGAGAGGACTATGGTGATATATTTAGTTTTTATATCTTCAATCAAAAGTTTGTTATTTTATAATAGCACCGGAGTGTGTTATTCCTTCTCTGGTAGAATTTGAAGAAGAATCTACCTGAGTTTTTCTATGATTTTAGCCGGAGTAGTTAAGATCATATTGCTGTTTCTCGGCCATCTGAGGAGAGGTAAACTTCAGATCAGGGGACAGCAGGCAGATTAATCTGCAAAGAGGTATGTAGCAGTTTATTATTTTCTGACATGGAATTGATGAGAAAATCCTGCCATACCGTTATAATGTAAACTCAGCCTTGAATGCAGTAGATGTAGCTGATATCAGGCTGTCATGTATGTATATTTTACACTTCAGTTTTCTGGGAAATGGTACTTCTCTGGCTTTTAAACTGTATACATAGACTTAACCTATTTTGCAGGGACTTGCAATAGGTTTTAAATGACAATTAATTATTGAGGTAAAACGTTTTTTTGCTGGCATGTAAAAACGTTTTTTTCTCTGAGGTACTGGGTGAAAAAATGTTTTGGGCACTTTTTTTCCACTTGGCAATAGTTTTGATTTAAATTAGAGCAGTTCACTGATCCCTCTCACTGTTATGTGTGTGGGGGAGGGGCCATTTTGGTGCTTTCACTATGCATCAGAAAAACTCAGTCAGAGGTTAATTTTCTTCCTGCATGATCCGGTTCATCTCTACAGAGTTCAGGGATCTCAAGAGTCTTTTTTGAGGGAAGTAATCATTCACAGCAGAGCTGTGCTGATTGTATTGACTGTGATATAAAAAACGTTTATTTGTGTATTTTTTTCTGCTGCCTGGGTTAGTTATCATTTGCTGAGGGGAACAATCCTTTGCTAAAACTGTATATTCTGACAAAGATTGATGCTATAACTTAATTATTTTATCTGTTATAATATTTTCTGTGCTTCTTAAAGGCACAGTTCGTTTTCATATTATTTGTAAATTACTTTGAAAAGTATTTCCAAGTTGCTGTTTATTTGCTAGTGTGTTAAACATGTCTGATTCAGAGGAATATCTCTGTGCTATATGTGTTAATGCCAAAGTGGAGCCCAATAGAAATTTATGTACTAAATGTATTGATGCTACTTTAAAAAATAGTCAATCTGTACAAATTGAACATATTTCACCAAACAACGAGGGGAGAGTTATGCCGACTAACTCGCCTCACGTGTCAGTACCTGCATCTCCCGCTCAGGAGGTGCGTGATATTGTAGCGCTGAGTGCATCTGGGCGGCCATTACAAATCACATTACAAGATATGGCTACTGTTATGACTGAAGTTTTGGCTAAACTACCAGAACTAAGAGGTAAACGTGATCACTCTGGGATGAGAACAGAGTGCGCTGATAATGCAAGGGCCATGTCTGATACTGCGTCACAGTTTGCAGAACGTGAAGACGGAGAGCTTCATTCTGTGGGTGATGGTTCTGATCCAAATAAACTGGACTCAGACATTTCAAATTTTAAATTTAAGCTTGAGAACCTCCGTGTGTTACTAGGGGAGATATTAGCGGCTCTGAATGATTGTAACACAGTTGCAATCCCAGAAAAAATGTGTAGGTTGGATAAATATTTTGCGGTACCGACGAGTACTGACATTTTTCCTATACCTAAGAGACTTACTGACATTGTTACTAAGGAGTGGGATAGACCCGGTGTGCCTTTCTCACCCCCTCCTATATTCAGAAAAATGTTTCCAATAGACGCCGCCACACGGGACTTATGGCAAATGGTCCCTAAGGTGGAGGGAGCAGTTTCTACTTTAGCTAAGCGTACCACTATCCCAGTGGAGGATAGCTGTGCTTTTTCAGATCCAATGGATAAAAAATTAGAGGGTTACCTTAAGAAAATGTTTGTTCAACAAGGGTTTATATTGCAACCTCTTGCATGTATTGCGCCTGTCACGGCTGCAGCAGCATTTTGGTTTGAGTCTCTGGAAGAGACACTTCAATCATCCACACTAGATGACATCACACACAAACTTAAATTCCTTAAGTTAGCTAATTCATTTATTTCAGATGCCGTAGTACATTTAACTAAACTTGCGGCTAAAAATTCAGGATTCGCCATTCAGGCACGCAGAGCTCTGTGGCTAAAATCCTGGTCAGCTGATGTTACGTCTAAATCTAAATTGCTTAATATTCCTTTCAAAGGGCAGACCTTATTCGGGCCCGGCTTGAAAGAGATTATTGATGACATTACAGGAGGTAAAGGTCATGCCCTGCCTCAGGACAAGGCCAAAGCCAAGGCTAGACAGTCCAATTTTCGTTCCTTTCGTAATTTCAAAGCAGGAGCAGCATCAACTTCCTCTGCACCAAAACAGGAAGGAGCTGTTGCTCGCTACAGACAAGGCTGGAAACCTAACCAGTCCTGGAACAGGGGCAAACAGGCCAGAAAACCTGCTGCTGCCCCTAAGACAGCATGAATTGAGGGCCCCCGATCCGGGACCGGATCTAGTGGGGGGCAGACTTTCCCTCTTCGCCCAGGCTTGGGCAAGAGATGTTCAGGATCCCTGGGCGTTAGAGATCATATCTCAGGGATACCTTCTGGACTTCAAATCCTCTCCCCCAAGAGGGAGATTTCATCTGTCAAGGTTGTCAACAAACCTAACAAAGAAGGAAGCGTTTCTACGCTGCGTACAAGATCTTTTATTAATGGGAGTGATCCATCCAGTTCCGCGGTTGGAACAAGGACAAGGGTTTTACTCAAATCTGTTTGTAGTTCCCAAAAAGAGGGAACCTTCAGGCCAATCTTGGATTTAAAGATCCTAAACAAATTCCTAAGAGTTCCATCGTTCAAGATGGAAACTATTCGAACAATTTTGCCCATGATCCAAGAGGGTCAGTACTTGACCACAGTGGATTTAAAGGATGCTTACCTTCACATACCGATTCACAGAAGTCATTACCGGTATCTAAGGTTTGCCTTTTTAGACAGGCATTACCAGTTTGTAGCTCTTCCATTCGGACTGGCTACGGCTCCAAGAATCTTCACAAAGGTTCTGGGCACTCTTCTGGCGGTACTAAGACCGCGAGGAATTTCAGTAGCTCCGTACTTAGACGACATACTGATACAAGCTTCAAGCTTTCAAACTGCCAAATCTCATACAGAGATAGTACTGGCATTTCTAAGGTCGCATGGATGGAAAGTGAACGAAGAGAAAAGTTCTCTTTCCACTCACAAGAGTTCCCTTCCTGGGGACTCTGATAGATTCTGTAGAAATGAAGATTTACCTGACAGAGGACAGGTTAACAAAACTTCAAAATGCATGCCGTGTCCTTCATTCCATTCAAGAGACCAGAAATTCTCTTCTATGGTGGCTTTATCGGCCACATCTGTCCAGGGGAATGCCATTCAGCAGGCCAGACTGGTCAATTGTAACAACAGACGCCAGCCTACTAGGTTGGGGCGCTGTCTGGAATTCTCTGAAGGCTCAGGGACTATGGAATCAGGAGGAGAGTCTTCTTCCAATAAACATTCTGGAATTGAGAGCAGTCCTCAATGCTCTTCTGGCTTGGCCCCAGTTAGCAACTCGGGGGTTCATCAGGTTCCAGTCGGACAACATCACGACTGTAGCTTATATCAACCATCAGGGAGGGACAAGAAGCTCCCTAGCAATGATGGAAGTATCGAAGATAATTCGCTGGGCAGAGTCTCACTCTTGCCACCTGTCTGCAATCCACATCCCGGGAGTGGAGAACTGGGAGGCGGATTTTTTAAGTCGTCAGACTTTTCATCCGGGGGAGTGGGAACTTCATCCAGAGGTCTTTGCCCAAATACTTCCACGTTGGGGCAAACCAGAGATAAATCTCATGGCGTCTCGACAGAACGCCAAGCTTCCGCGCTACGGGTCCAGATCCAGGGATCCGGGAGCGGTCCTGATAGATGCCTTGACAGCACCATGGACCTTCAGGATGGCTTATGTGTTTCCACCTTTCCCGATGCTTCCTCGATTGATTGCCAGAATCAAACAGGAGAAAGCATCAGTGATTCTAATAGCGCCTGCATGGCCACGCAGGACTTGGTATACAGATCTGGTGGACATGTCATTCTGTCCACCTTGGTCGTTACCTCTGAAACAGGACCTTCTGATTCAGGGTCCTTTCAAACATCAAAATCTAACTTCTCTGAAGCTGACTGCTTGGAAATTGAACGCTTGATCTTATCAAAGCGTGGTTTTTCTGAGTCAGTTATTGATACCTTAATACAGGCTAGGAAGCCTGTCACCAGAAAGATTTACCATAAAATATGGCGTAAATACCTATATTGGTGCGAATCCAAAGGTTACTCTTGGAGTAAGGTTAGGATTCCTAGGATATTGTCTTTTCTACAAGAAGGTTTAGAAAAGGGGTTATCCGCTAGTTCCTTAAAGGGACAGATCTCAGCTCTGTCCATTCTGTTACACAAGCGTCTGTCAGAAGTTCCAGACGTTCAGGCTTTTTGTCAGGCTTTGGCCAGGATTAAACCTGTGTTTAAAGCTGTGGCTCCACCATGGAGTTTAAACCTTGTTCTTAACGTTTTACAGGGTGTTCCGTTTGAACCCCTTCATTCCATTGATATAAAGTTGTTATCTTGGAAAGTTCTATTTTTAATGGCTATTTCCTCGGCTCGAAGAGTCTCTGAGTTATCAGCCTTACATTGTGATTCTCCTTATTTGATTTTTCACTCGGATAAGGTAGTTCTGCGTACTAAGCCTGGGTTCTTACCTAAGGTAGTCACTAACAGGAATATCAATTCAATTGTTGTTCCATCCTTGTGCCCAAATCCTTCTTCGAGGAAGGAACGTCTTTTGCACAATCTGGATGTAGTTCGTGCCCTTAAATTTTATTTACAGGCAACTAAAGATTTTCGACAAACGTCTTCCCTGTTTGTCGTTTACTCTGGTCAGAGGAGAGGTCAAAAAGCTTCTGCTACCTCTCTCTCTTTTTGGCTTCGTAGCATAATTCGTTTAGCTTATGAGACTGCTGGACAGCAGCCTCCTGAAAGAATTACAGCTCATTCCACTAGAGCTGTGGCTTCCACTTGGGCCTTTAAGAATGAGGCCTCTGTTGAACAGATTTGCAAGGCTGCAACTTGGTCTTCGCTTCATACTTTTTCCAAATTTTACAAATTTGACACTTTTGCTTCCTCGGAGGCTATTTTTGGGAGAAAGGTTCTTCAGGCAGTGGTTCCTTCTGTATAAAGAGCCTGCCTATCCCTCCCGTCATCCGTGTACTTTTGCTTTGGTATTGGTATCCCACAAGTAATGATGACCCGTGGACTGATCACACTTAACAGAAGAAAACATAATTTATGCTTACCTGATAAATTCCTTTCTTCTGTAGTGTGATCAGTCCACGGCCCGCCCTGTTTTTTAAGGCAGGTAAATATTTTTTAAATTATACTCCAGTCACCACTACACCCTTGGCTTCTCCTTTCTCGTTGGTCCTTGGTCGAATGACTGGAGGTGACGTAGAGGGGAGGAGCTATATAGCAACTCTGCTGGGTGAATCCTCTTGCACTTCCTGTAGGGGAGCAGTTAATATCCCACAAGTAATGATGACCCGTGGACTGATCACACTACAGAAGAAAGGAATTTATCAGGTAAGCATAAATTATGTTTTTTCTGGGGATTCAGATAAATTCAGTTTCCATGAGACTGTCTTTGACAGATCAAAGAAAATTGAAGCTAGTGTTTAAACCTTAGGTCTATTTCTTTTCTATCTGTGTTTCTTTGTATGGAGGTGTTTGGTCTCATAATTGCGGCTTTTGATGCTATTCCATTTGCTCGCTTCCACATGAGGCCTCTTCAGCTTTGTATGCTTCGGCAATGGTGCAATGATAATACACAGCTGTCTCAAAGGATTCATCTACATTTCAGCCAGTCTCTGTCATGGTTGCTAAGTCATCAGTTTATTTTGCAGTCAGCTTATTTTGTTCATCCTACTTGGTCTTTGATCACTACAGATGCAAGTATTTCAGGTTGGGGCGGCACCTGGGGGTCTAGGAGAGCACAAGGGGTTTGGTCTCCTTGGGAGGCAAGGTTACCAATAAATCTTTTAGAACTCTGTGCGTTTCAGAGCCCTTTAGAGTTGACATCTGTTAAAAAAAGCAGTCTTTTCATTTTTTGACAGACAGTTTTATAGCAGTGACCTATGTATATCATCAGTGGCGAATTCACAGTTCCCTAGCCATGAAGGAAGTATCTTTAATTCTTTCCTTGGCAGAAGTTAATTGTAGTCTAATTTCTGCTTTTCATATTCCAGGAGTGGACAACTCGTCAGTCTCTGCATCCAGGAGAATGGTCTCTCCGTCTGGATGTTTTCAATCAGATAGTGGATCTGTGGGTCTCCCTGACATAAATCTGATGGCCTATTGGTTAAACAACAAACTTCCCAGCAACTGTGCGAGGTCCAGGGATCCTAAAGCAGTGTTTGTAGATGCTCTTGTGGCTCTGCTATCATTTCAACTAGCTTATGCTTTTTCACATCTAGTTCTGCTTCCCAGAGTGATTGCCAGAATCAGGCAAGAGAAGGCATCTGTAATTCTGATTGCTCTGGTTTGGTATGTAGATCTGGTTCAGATGTCCTGTTGTCCTCCTTGGGCACTTCCTCAGCGTCCAGACCTTCTGTCTCAAGGTTCGTTTTTTCACCCAGATCTCAAGTTTCTAATCTTGATGGCATGGAGATTGAACGGTTTAGTTCTTAGGCAGAGGTTTTTTTTGGATTATGTTATTGAGACTCTGATACAGGCTTCTAAGCCTGTTACCAGGTTTATTTATCATAAGGTCTCACGTGCCTTTATTTCTTGGTGCTTGGATCATGTTTCTTTTAGAATTCCTAGGATTGTGCAGGATGGTTTGGATAAGACTTTATCCACCAGTTCCTTGAAGGGTCTGTTTTTTCAGTTTTGTTCCACAGGAACATTGGTAATCTTCCTGACATTCATCGTTTTGTTTAGGCTTTGGCCAAAACTAAACCTGTTATTAAACCAATTTCTTATTTTGCAGGCTTCTCCATTTGAGCCTATGCATAAATTGGATTTTAAGCTTCTTTCTTTGAAGGTTTTGTTTCTTTTTTGGCTAGCTCTTCTGCTAAAAGAGTCTCTAAATTATCTGCTCTTTCATGTGATCCTCCTTATCTAATTTTTCATCAAGATAATGCAGTTTTATGGACCAAATTCCATCTTTGTCCCCTAGTCCCAAGAATTCTTCTGTGAGACTTCTTCATAATTTGAATGTTGCTAGAGCATTGAAGTATTATCTTGATGCTAATAACGATTTCAGACAAACTTCCAATTTATTTGTTCATTTTTCTGGTTCAAGAAAAAGGCAGAAAGTTTCTGCGGTTTCTTTGGCTTCTTGGCTGAAACTTTTTATCCATAAGGCTTACTTGGAGGCAGGGCAGCCTCCACCTAAACCGATTACTGCTCATTTTACCAGATCAGTTGCTACTTGGTCGTCTTTGAATACTTTTACTTCTACCATTCTGATGTTTTTGTTTCTTCTGAGGCAGCCTTTGGTAGGAATGTCCTTCAGGCAGTTGTCTCTGGTTAATTTGTTTTTGCCTGTCGGTTGATTTTAATTACATTTAAAAAAAAAAGTGTGTTTTGCCCTTTGGGTTCTTTTCGGGTTGCGTATTTAGTTTTCTGTGGAAAAAAGATGTCCTTTATATCCCACTCTTTATGCATCATTACTTGTGGACTGCACAGCTTTGGTATTAGTTCCCATGATTAATTGATTGTGGACTCTCAAAACCTGTATGAACGAAAGTGTTTTTTTGTGCACATCTTTTTTCCCTGCTCCTATATTTTTGCTCTTATTTCATTTCCTTTCTCTTTCGCTTGTCTATACATCAGACTGAGTTACCAGTGAGATGGGAGGGGTTTTTTATAGAGCTCTTGGGGTTTGGAAATCTTTGCTTCCTCTTCTTGTAGAAACTAAAAAGTAATACTGTATGCCAGGCAGCGGCAAACTAATTTGCTGTGCAACTGCCTGAATTAGATAAGGCTCTTACATGGAGTGAAAAAAAAAATGTCAATTCAAAAGTAATTAAAGTAATTTATTCAGGGCTTTTGATTGGCTTATGAGTCTGACTGTAGGTTTTTCACCTAAACAATAATTTTGAACTTACTTTTTAGATCATCCAAACACTGTTTTTATAAATTAATATTTAGATTGTTTTGTTTTTTTCTGCAATGGTTTTATAGTTTCAAGTGCCTTATGGTAGCATCTACTATATAGAGATCCAATTGATGAGATACAGCATGAGATCAATAATGTTATAGCAAGGGATCTGCTATTACACCTGGATTCTTTACAAATTTAAGGGAGCCCCAGAAGAGTTGAGACCAATTGTGACAGGAACCGAATCTGTATTTTCTAATATGGCTATCTTTCTAATTTCTAGAGAAGGTGCTAAACCTTCTAGTCATAAAACACAAATATTATATAGTGATGAATTCATAGTATGCAATGCTGATGATATTCTATTTACTTTAGACGTGGTGAGCTTATACACATCATTTCCACATAAGATAGAGCTTTTAGGAACTACTTTTCTGTTTCAAGATACTTAGGGCTAGATTACGAGTAGAACGCTATTTCTTTCTAATGACACTATCAGGCCCATTTATCAAGTTCCGTATGGAGCTTGAAGGGCCGTGTTTCTGGCGAGTCTTCAGACTCGCCAGAAACACAACTTATGAAGCAGCGGTCTAAAGACCGCTGCTCCATAACCCTGTCCGCCTGCTCTGAACAGGCGGACAGGAATCGCCAGACATCAACCCGATCGAATACGATCGGGTTGATTGACAGCTCCCTGCTGGCGGCCGATTGGCCGCGAGTCAGCAGGGGGCGGCGTTGCACCAGCAGCTCTTGTGAGCTGCTGGTGCAATGTTAAATGCGGAGAGCGTATTGCTCTCCGCATTTAGCGAGGTCTTGCGGACCTGATCCGCAGTGTCGGATCAGGTCCGCAAGCCCTTTGATAAATGGGCCTGGATGAGTCCACAGATAATCTAATTACTATTGGGAATATCACCTCCCTTCCCTCCAACCCCAGTCATTCTCTTTGCCTACGTTAGAGCAAGGAAGTGGTAAAGTTAGGTGTTAGAAAAAGATTCTTCAATCAAGATTTTATTATTTTTTCAGCAGTGCAAGATTGTGCTGTGTTGTTCTAAGGTGTAGCTGTAGTCCATATCAGTCTCTTCAGTAGAGCAGTGGTGGCTTTCATGCAATGGGAACTTGTGGGCTACAATCCTCACTGCGCCTCCCATATATTTATGCTGCCCTAATTGTGCAAGCCTGAGTAAGATTACTCAGTCTTTGAGGCCTATTTATCAAGCTAGAAAGTTACATTTGTAATACAAAGGATTCTATGTCTATAATACATATGCGTGTGGGGGATAACACTAGTGGTTGTGAGGTGTTCAATGAGTGAGTGCTCAGGATAAAGGACACGCATATGTATTATAGACATAGAATCCTTTGTATTACAAATGTAACTTTCACACATACCGATAAAGTTGGTTTCATATTATAGGAACACTCGCCATATCTTATAGCATCTTAACACTTATTTTAGTCACTTGCTCTTATGACATAACAGTCTATCACACACGTTACACAAAGCTTTCACTCACAACACCCGTTCATTTAGCACATATCAATTCGTATGTTCCATATTAATTATTTTCAATTCCTAACATATAGCCTACATTATATATACACACTTCATCAGCCTATCACTGCAGCTCACACGTCACTGTACACACACTCTCTACTAACTAATAGATGAGCCTCTTTCACGCCACAGTTCAACGCTGCAGCTCATACGTCAATGGACACACACTATCTTTTAACCAATAGATGAGCCTACCACATTCTATAGGCTCATATTTCAATGCAGTTTTTCACTTTTTATAGTTACATTCGTGCATAAACCAATGTAAGTACATAGGTAAAACCAGTCAGCTCATAGATATTTCTCCCTTATCATTCAGTTTCATATACATCTTAGGTTTGATCTATTTCCCTTACAAATCTATTACCTATAGTATTAGGATCACTAGGAATCCATTACATCATGGATTAAGACGAAAATTAATAATATCGCTATATCTGGTATTATTATCGATCTTCAATTATTTCAATGCAACAGTAAAAAAGTTAAAATATGTACATATGCCCAAGTCAAATATACATAAAGAACGATCGGTTTAAGCGGAATGCTATATTATAGAAATGTCCTAGTTCAGAGGAATTTACTAGTTTGCTCTCATTGGTTGAGTTTCACACACCCCCTTTGTTTTTCACACACAAATATTTCTTGCCCGTAATTGTCTAATTTGATACATTTTTCAGCGATGTCATCAACAAAAAATTTTTCCTCTAGGAGGTCTTTTCATCAAGTATTGATATTTGTGAAACATTATAGCCTATTTTTTTTACACACAGTTTGTAATATCGCTTTGAACACTACGTGATAACATTATACATTTGAAAGTTTGACAGTGCATAACATTTGCAATTTATTCTTTGTATTACTCTTATCATATTGTTTGTTACATTACAGTCTGAAATTTGTATTTATTTCTTTAAAAAAAATGTGTTTGCAAAATTTCCAACCTGCTGTTAGTAACCATTGTGGCCAATCAATGTAACACCTGTTCAATTGAAAACAGCTGCCTATTAGTAAATGTGCAGGGGTACTTATATAGGAGACTCCAGTTAAGATAGTATCATTTGCTTGAGGAAAAAGCACGGTTAGTGCTTAGAAACGCGTAGCATTGTTTTTAACACAGGTTCATTGTTAGATCTGTGTTTTTTAAAAACTACTTGTTTTTATTAAATATCTTATATCTACTTTATACTGGAGTCTTCTGTTCTTCGGTTCTAACATTCATCCACAGCTCACTTGGAGTTCATCTCCCATGCAGCAGCGCTATCCTGGTTTACATGTGCACTAGGTCACCATAATATACCTAGTATGTTCCATTTGCACTACAGTGTGCAATACAATTTGTGAGTATTCCCTTGTTACTAAGTTGATACTCAATATATCTCCACAACTGATTTGCACTAGGGGTCGCCCTCTTTTGTTCCACATTTTTTTCCTACTACAGATTCTTTTTCTGATTTTGGGAGGAGCAGCTACTGCACGGTGCACAGTTCACTGGGACACTGTCAAGTTTCCAGACCATTTTCCTAGGCATTACCTCTGCCTTTCTACATTGTGAGTATGTTTATTTTCTTCTATACTCCATCTATGATTTATTGGCTACACTAGGAGGCGCCCTTTTTTTCTGCTTTGTTCCTATCCGTATGTGCCTTGGATACAGCTCCCCTCCTCGCCCCTGCCCAAATAGGTAAGTCACTTTTATAAAGTTAGGTAGGTTGGCCCATACATGAATTACTCACAGATCGATACTTCAGTACTCGGTCCTGGGGGGGGGGGGCGCGTACTTACCCGCTGGATGCGGTGTCTCCGGCTCTGCCGTCCGCTCCCCTGCTCGAGCTACCTGGGATCCTCAATGCTGTGTGAGTTGATGCGGCCAAGTTCGGTTTGGCGTCTGACGTCACAATGCGATTCCGCCTCCGTCTCCTAATGGGTGGGCGAGGGGGCTCGACCTGGAGCAGCGTAACCAGTCTCCCCCGTTGGCTCAGAGTGAATGCAAACAAGGAAAATGAAGGAGATCCGGTACTTCTTGGTGCACTTTTTCAAAACACGGCTTTATTGGCAGATTGTTGTTTTAATCTGCCAATAAAGCCGTGTTTTGAAAAAGTGCACCAAGAAGTACCGGATCTCCTTCATTTTCCTTGTTTGCATTCATTGTAATTCCTTTAGCTGATACTGAACTTGTTTCTTTCAGGTTTAAGCTCCAACACCTCCGTTCGTTACTTAAGGAGGTTTTAGCTACCCTGGAGGACTCTGACACTACCTTTTGTAGTCAATCCTAAGAAGCCCAGTAAACTAAACAAGTACTTTGACGTGCCTTCCATGGTGGAGGTATTTCCTGTACCACATAGAGCTACAGAGATTATTGCTAAGGAATGGGAAAGGCCGGGTTTCCCTTTTTCTCCATCCCCTATATTTAAAGAGATGTTTCCTATAGCAGACTCTATCAAGGAGTCTTGGCAGATGGTACCCAAGGTGGAAGGGGCAATTTTCACTCTAGCCAAGAGAACAACTATTCTCATAGAGGATAGTTGTTCCTTTAATGATCCTATGGATAAGAAGTTAGAGGGGTTGTTTAAGAAAATGTATTTACACCAGGGTTTACAATGGCAACCTGCGGTTTGTATTGCTACTGTCACTAGTGCGACAGCATACTAGTTAGATGCGTTGTCTGATTCTATTCGGACAGACACTCCCCTCGAAGAAATCCAGGATAGGATAAAGGCCCTTTGTCACGGATGCTTCCCTTCAGGTTATTAAGCTAGGAGCAAAGATCTCTGGTTTGCGGATGTGTCATCTAAGTCTAAACTTTTGGTGATTCCTTACAAGGGAAAGACCTTGTTTGGGCCGGGTTTGACGGAAATAATTTCTGACATTAGGGAGGAAAGGGCCATTTCCTCCCTCAGGTTAAGAGAAATAAACAAAAGGGACGTCAGAGTAATTTTCGTTCCTTTCGAAATTTCAAGGGAAAGCCTTCCTCTCCCTCTTCCAAGCAGGAGCAGTCCAAGCCTTTCTGGAGGCCCAATCAGTCTTGGAACAAGGGAAAACAATCCAAAAAGCCTGCTATTGAATCAAAGACAGCATGAAGGGCCTGCCCCTGATCCGGGACCGGATCTTGTGGGGGGCAGACTTTCCTTCTTCACTCAGGCTTGGGTTTGAGATGTTCAGGATCCCTGGGCGGTGGACTTCGTGTCCCAGGGATACAAGCTAGAGTTCAAGACCTTTCCTCCCAGGGGCAGGTTTCTGCTTTCAAGATTATCTGTAGACCAGATAAAAAAGAGAGGCTTTCTTACACTGTGTTCGGGACTTCTCCGACCTGGAAGTGATAGTTCCTGTCCCAATGCAGGACCTGGGTCTGGGGTTCTACTCCAATCTGTTTGTGGTTCCCAAAAAAGAGGGAACCTTCAGACCAATTTTTTTTTTTTTTATATAATAATTTTTTTATTGAAGTCATATACAAATATAACAATAATGAAACGTCCAACAATAGTGACAAAGAAGAAAAGTACAGTACTAATGCCATGATCTTGCCAGGTAAACAACACAAGTTATGCCATCATTGTATACATTCAAAAATTTCAAGAGTAGTACTCTATGATGAGTAGTAAAAGAGTGGAGAAGCAATAACTGGTTAGTGTTATGGAGGAGCATGGTGGGTTACTAGGCAATAAATCTAAATAGAAGGGGCATATAAATCCCGTTTATTAAAGGTATTAGTAAAGAGTTTGGACTATCCAGATTAAGACCTCGGTTTTTATTTTTTTTATATGATATGTAGGCTAGAAGTGACCCCACCTTGTGATGGATAAATACACCATAAAATATTAATTTAGAAAATATAAAAACAAGGAAGGGTTGGTTTTATGGGGATAAAGGGAGGGGGGAAAATAGAGTATATTCTCCACATTATCATGAAAAAGCATTTATAGCGGTATATAATCTAGTAAGAGTAGGATAAACATGGATTGGTTTGTGTTTGGCCACTTATGGACCAATTTAGCGGGGAAAGAGATAAGGGGACGCAGCGGGCAAGAGCCGCTCAAAGTGGAGTGGGAAGGGGAATGGGGGAGGCGGAGCCAAATAGGGCATGAGAGCAGGTATGGAAAGACTTATTGGATGGATATAAAGGTGGGCTTCACAGGGGGGACTTATTATTTACATGACCACTGGGATGGGCATGGCTCCATCAGAGCGATGTAATTATCTAAATATAGTGTTATGCTCATATAATGAGAAGGTAATGACAAATACGTAGAATATGCGACCATGATAAAACCAGAGCTCAATTATGAGAAGTAAGGGGCCTTACTAATCACACTGTATTATTATGTGGAGAGGGGGACTGTAGAGTGTTTGGGGTATAGGGAATCTCCAGATGAGCCCCTCTCCTAGGGGAGTGTCATCTATAGACGAGGCTGGAAAAAGGAGAGGGGATATGACCTACCGGCAATAAGCTCCGGCAGGAAAGGGAGGAGAGAGGCTTATCATGGACAAGTGATGTATACTGATAATGTGGAAAAAGCCATGAAAGAGCTAGAAATGACAGTTCTACAGTCACTAATAATGATAGCATATACATATACATTTGCTGGTCAGCTTAAAGAAAGTTCAGTACAATCTCTCCTAGTTAGCATATATAATGTACTCTAGGTTAGGTCTTAGTACAGAGCCTCTGCTAATATATGAGAACACCTTGCGAATAAAATCAATATAAGGAAAGTATTGAAGAGAACATGGTCAACTGAGTATTAAACAGACCAAATAGTTTGTAAAGGTATATGGAGGTGGGAAAAGTATAGGACTGGCTAGCAAGTGCTATAAACTACCACTGCAATAAGTGAATCAACCACTCTATTTGGGTGAATAATAGGACTGGTCTAATTAGGAAGACAAAAATGAACATTCCTGTATGCACAAATAAACACATACACTTATAAGCTCGTATGTAAGGTGATAGCTATCACTTAGGCTGCCTGTTCCACTACACCGACAGTTAAACAACTAAGCCTGTCACATATATAAAAATATAACTTGAAAACACATACCTTGTATAGACATTAACAACAAACAAAGCTATAGGCATATATGTCCTAAAAAACCATGATAGTAAACACATCACTAAACAATTAGGTTGTAAGGAGGGGGGAGGAGGAGGGCGGTCAACTGACATACTCCCCTTTGTCTATAAAGAGGTTATATATGGCCAATTAGTATCTCACTATTGTAAAATTAAATATACTACTTGGTTAATATACCAGGAGGATATACATTATCTATAGCACATGTATGGCACAGATATGTCCGTGGGATCAATTCAGATCAGTTACTAAGAATATATAGAAAAATGTACCATAACAGTACCATAGGGGAGTTACTCTATATGTGCAGAGGAGTAGTTATAAAGAATATTAGGTATCATACATGTAATAGTGATAAGGTAAGTTTGGTCATATGAACGCATATTATACCTGTGGCACATGTCATAGCCTGTAAGGAAGTATAGTAGCTTGTGGAATACCTATAACAGTAGTATATAATTGTACCAATTGAAACATAATAACATTATATAAAATTTTCTCTAAATTAGAATCAGATCTTAAGAGGACAGTAAAACAATATATTTACAACGGTACATAACACAAAAATCAACAGTATCAATGCTTGGTTATGGACTCTCCTATAGCTAGCAATCATGGTGTTAAAAACAGAGTTGTACTAGCGATGTGTGTAAGAGACATATGAGGCAACAGAAATATGTTCAATGTACATGTAAGTTTTACAAAATAGGGAACATGTGAGCTAATGTCCATCAATTAGTATATATAAAGGAGAAAAATAACTAGAGAACTCTAAAGAGGTTGTCGATACGTGCTCTGACAGTTCCAGGTTTAAGTGCGACCCAAAATGAGAGCCATGAGATATAAGCATATCCAACGAGCAGATGATATTCACAATGAGCCTTTAGGTAAGGCTGATAGCACAGGCCCCCAAGCAATCTACCACATATATAACAAGACACTTTGAGACAGAGGATCCAAGAAAACTACAGCAGACTGCTTGAGTGACAGTGCCATGCAGTAACTGCTATATGAGGAGAGGGGCTAGGGATCTAACCTACTTCGGCCTTGTTTAGACCATCGGCAATGTACAGAGAGTGCACCTCCAGGCAGATCATATCCCCCTTAGTATACACAACTCTGGCTGCGTTGAGGGGAGGAGAGCTGTCTTTAGGCTTCTGTAGCTGATGTGAGGTGTAGCGAGACGAACTCAGAGAATTTACTGATACAAAGAGACCACCCGATAATTGCAACAGGCAAGTAGGCTGAACTCTGGGTGCCGTTGGGGCCGCTCTTTCCGCATACCTCAGGTCGGTGTTACCGGCTCCCTCTATGCTCTTAGTTGAAAGGAGTGGCAGCTGCAGCGCGTGAACGGTCTCTGTTAGGGATGTAGAGCTGTCAGCCTCGGGAGCAGAGTCCATAGTGGCATAAATCCTATCAGAGCTATCATACCAGTTCTCTACAAGGAAATGCAAGCTACATGTCTGCGGTGAGGCAGTAACGGATCGCGGAGCTTGGACTCTGATGCTTGAATATTTGTCAAGCTGAGCTGGTGTGACACAGCCTCTCTCTATTGTATGATCCGTTACTGCACCCAGATGAGTTTCATGTGTAGGAGACTCCATGTGAGTCTGTGAAGGGTTAAGCCCTGAGGTTGGTGCCTGAACATGAAGCTGTAAGGGCTCAATGAGATCCGTGTCAGCCGCCATTTTAGGTATTGAGCTGATCTCTCCTCTAGACTGATCTCTGACTATGAGCCGTAAATCGTGGAAACTGCGATCCATCATGTCCCCGAATTTGTCCAAAGATGCTAGGACCTGTTTACAGAAATCAGCCATATTTGATTAAGTATGAAAGAGTTCAGTATGAATCACGATGTGGCTTCAAATCAGGCAGACACTACTGCCTCGTGGTCAGATCAGACGGAGTAGTCCCCCGCAGTAGTAGGTGTTAGTTAATCCTTCTCTTTTCTCTCCTTAATAACGAAAAAAAAAAAAAAAAGTAAAGGTTGCTTTCCCTTCTTCATGAGTGCAGGACAAGAAATTAGTTAGGAAATATAATTGTGCACTCAATTAAGCAAGATATTAATTAATTGTACAGGAGCCCATGAAATGTACCTCTTGTCTCCTCAGTAGCCGGCTCCGCCCCTCCCTTCAGACCAATTTTAGATCTTGAGAGTCTAAACAAGTTCCTCAGAGTACCGTCCTTCAAGATGGAAACTATTTGTTCCATTCTTCCTTGTGTTCAAGAGGGTCAATTTATGACAACGGTAGATTTAAAGGACGCGTACCTGCATGTTCCCATCCACAGGGACCATTTCACGTTTCTGAGGTTTGCATTTCTAGACAAACACTTCCAGTTTGTGGCTCTTCCATTCGGCCTTGACACAGCTCCTAGAATTTTCTCAAAGGTTCTGGGATCCCTGTTGACTGTGCTCTGATTGCGGGGGCATTGCAGTGGTGCCTTATCTGGACAACATTCTGGTTCAGGCGCCATCCTTTCAACAAGCAAGATCCCACACGGAAAAGTTATCTTTCCTGCGATCTCACGGATGGAAGGTAAATTTAGAAAAGAGTTCCTTAGTTCCAACTACAAGGGTAATTTTCTTGGGAACCATAATAGATTCCTTATCAATGAATTTTTTTCTGACAGAAGTCAGGAAATCAAAGATTTTTGATTCTTGCCTAGCTCTTCAGTCCTTTCCTCGGCCATCAGTGGCTCAGTGCATGGAGGTAATCGGTCTGATGGTAGCGGCAATGGACATCATCCCGTTCGCCCGTTTCCACCTCAGACCTCTGCAGTTAACCATGCTCAGACAGTGGATCGGAGATTATGCAGATCTGTCTCCGCGATTACAGTTAGAGCAGGAGACAAGGGATTCTCTTCTTTGGTGGTTGTCTCAGGATCATCTCTCCCAGGGAACCTGCTTTTGCAGACCCTCTTGGGTGATTGTGACAACAGACGCAAGCCTTCTGGGATGGGGAGCAGTCTGGGGCTCTCTAAAGGCTCAGTGAACATGTATTCGGACAGAGTCTGTTCTACCCATAAATATTCTGGGGCTTCAATGCTCTTCTGGCCTGGCCTCAGTTAGCCCAGTTCATCAGGTTCCAGTCGGACAACATAATTTCAGTGGCTTACATCAGCCATCGAGGAGGAACTCGGAGTTCCTTGGCCATGACAGAGTTAGCCAAGATAATTCAGTGGGCAGAGACCCACAATTGTGGTCGGCGATCCACTTCCCAGCAGTGGACAACTGGGAGGCGGACTTCCTGAGCAGACAGACCTTTCACCCGGGGGAGTGGGGTCGAGGTCCATTGACCTCGACTCGAGGTACGAGTCGAGGTCAATGGACCCTCAGACTGTACTGATAGACGCCCTGGCGGTAACTTGGAATTTCAGTCTTGCATACCTATTTCCTCCGTTCGCTCTTCTACCTCGGGTCATTGCTCGAATCAAGCAGGAGAGGGCGTCGGTGATACTCATTGCACAGGCGTGGCCAGGCAGGATTTGGTATGCAGACCTGGTGGACATGTCATCTCTTCCACCTTGGAGACTTCCATTGAGAAAGGACCTTCTTCTTCAAGGGCCCTTCCTTCATCCAAATCTAGTTTCTCTGAAGCTGACTGCTTGGATATTGAACACTTAATTTTATCCAAGCGTGGATGTTCGGAATCAGTCATTGAGACCATGATTCAGGCTCGTAAACCTGTGACTAGAAAGATTTACCAAAAGATATGGCGTAAATATCTGTATTGGTTTAAATCCAAGGGCTACTCTTGGATTAGAGTTAGGATTCCTAGAATTTTGTCTTTTTTTCAAGAAGGTTTGGAGAAGGGATTATCGGCAAGTTCCCTAAAGGGTCAAATATCTGCCTGGTCTATTTTGTTACATAAATGTCTGGCAGACGTCCCAGACGTGCAATCGTTTTGTCAGGCTATGGTCAGGATCAAGCCTGTGTTCAAGCCAGTTACTCCTCCTTGGAGTCTTAATTTAGTTCTTAAGGTTCTTCAAGGGGCTCCGTTTGAGCCTATGCATTCCTTAGATATTAAGTTGTTATCTTGGAAAGTTTTGTTTCTTGTTTCTATTTCATCTGCTCGTAGAGTGTCAGAGCTCTCGGCATTACAGTATGAGTCTCTTTACCTTATTTTTAATTCGGATAAGGTAGTTTCAGATTGGAAGATTAATCAGGAGATTGTTGTTCCTTTCTTGTGTCCTAATCCTAATTCTCAAAAGGAACGGCTTCTGCACAATTTGGACGTGGTGCGTGCATTAAAATTCTATTTACAGGCGACTAAGGATTTTCGTCAGTCTTCTGCTTTGTTTGTGGTATTCTCTGGGAAACATAAGGGGCAGAAAGCTACGGCTACTTCTCTCTTTGTGGCTGAAGAGTATCATTTGCTTTGCCTATGAGACTGCTGGACAGCAGCCTCCTGAGAGAGTTACGGCTCATTCTACGAGGGGTGTTTCCTCTTCCTGGGCATTCAAAAATGAAGCTTCTGTGGAACAGATTTGCAAGGCTGCAACTTGGTCCTCTCTTCACACTTTTTCAAAATTCTATAAATTTGACACTTTTTTGCTTCGGCTGAGGCCTCTTTTGGGAGAGAGGTTCTTTAAGCAGTGGTGCCTTCCGTTTAGGTTCCCTGTCTTGTCCCTCCCTTATCATCTATGTACTCTAGCTTGGGTATTGATTCCCAATAGTAATTAGATGATCCGTGGACTCATCGTGTCATTAGAAAGAAAACAAAATTTATGCTTACCTTACAAATTTATTTCTTGACACGATGAGTCTACGGCCCACCCTGTTCTTTGTGGACAGGTTGTTGGTATGTTATAAACTTCAGACACCTCTGCACCTTGTTGCTTCCTTTCTCTCCTTTGCTTATGTCGAATGACTGGGGTTGGAGGGAAGGGAGGTGATATTTAACAGCTTTGCACGTTAAATAATCAGCCATTACAAGTGACTGGTTAATGCTCCTGCAAGCTCCGATCTTCTTTTTGTGCTTAGCACAAGAGGTCAGACCTCTGGTTAATGAAAAAAAGGTGCCCCAATTGCCCCCAAAATAAAGAGTACAGTACTGTAGAAATAAAATATATATATATATGAGCATCTTTATTTGTATTAAAAAAAAAAATCCACAACGCAGTTATAAAGGGGTACAGTGAGGGATGTGGGGTATTAGGAAAAACAAAATGGCTCGGAAAGTCCATTTACATTGACATCTATAGGAGACTGTGTTTTCACTTTAAATAAATATGTATATGCTTATATACATAAACACATATAACATATAAATAAATATGTATATGCTTATATACATAAACACATATAACATATAAATAAATATACATAAACACATATAACATACAGGGAGTGCAGAATTATTAGGCAAGTTGTATTTTTGAGGATTAATTTTATTATTGAACAACAACCATGTTCTCAATGAACCCAAAAAACTCATTAATATCAAAGCTGAATAGTTTTGGAAGTAGTTTTTAGTTTGTTTTTAGTTATAGCTATTTTAGGGCGATATCTGTGTGTGCAGGTGACTATTACTGTGCATAATTATTAGGCAACTTAACAAAAAACAAATATATACCCATTTCAATTATTTATTTTTACCAGTGAAACCAATATAACATCTCAACATTCACAAATATACATTTCTGACATTCAAAAACAAAACAAAAACAAATCAGTGACCAATATAGCCACCTTTCTTTGCAAGGACACTCAAAAGCCTGCCATCCATGGATTCTGTCAGTGTTTTGATCTGTTCACCATCAACATTGCGTGCAGCAGCAACCACAGCCTCCCAGACACTGTTCAGAGAGGTGTACTGTTTTCCCTCCTTGTAAATCTCACATTTGATGATGGACCACAGGTTCTCAATGGGGTTCAGATCAGGTGAACAAGGAGGCCATGTCATTAGATTTTCTTCTTTTATACCCTTTCTTGCCAGCCACGCTGTGGAGTACTTGGACGCGTGTGATGGAGCATTGTCCTGCATGAAAATCATGTTTTTCTTGAAGGATGCAGACTTCTTCCTGTACCACTGCTTGAAGAAGATGTCTTCCAGAAACTGGCAGTAGGACTGGGAGTTGAGCTTGACTCCATCCTCAACCCGAAAAGGCCCCACAAGCTCATCTTTGATGATACCAGCCCAAACCAGTACTCCACCTCCACCTTGCTGGCGTCTGAGTCGGACTGGAGCTCTCTGCCCTTTACCAATCCAGCCACGGGCCCATCCATCTGGCCCATCAAGACTCACTCTCATTTCATCAGTCCATAAAACCTTAGAAAAATCAGTCTTGAGATATTTCTTGGCCCAGTCTTGACATTTCAGCTTGTGTGTCTTGTTCAGTGGTGGTCGTCTTTCAGCCTTTCTTACCTTGGCCATGTCTCTGAGTATTGCACACCTTGTGCTTTTGGGCACTCCAGTGATGTTGCAGCTCTGAAATATGGCCAAACTGGTGGCAAGTGGCATCTTGGCAGCTGCACGCTTGATTTTTCTCAGTTCATGGGCAGTTATTTTGCGCCTTGGTTTTTCCACACGCTTCTTGCGACCCTGTTGACTATTTTGAATGAAACGCTTGATTGTTCAATGATCACGCTTCAGAAGCTTTGCAATTTTAAGAGTGCTGCATCCCTCTGCAAGATATCTCACTATTTGTGACTTTTCTGAGCCCGTCAAGTCCTTCTTTTGACCCATTTTGCCAAAGGAAAGGAAGTTGCCTAATAATTATGCACACCTGATATAGGGTGTTGATGTCATTAGACCACACCCCTTCTCATTACAGAGATGCACATCACCTAATATGCTTAATTGGTAGTAGGCTTTCGAGCCTATACAGCTTGGAGTAAGACAACATGCATAAAGAGGATGATGTGGTCAAAATAGTCATTTGCCTAATAATTCTGCACTCCCTGTATAAATAAATATGTATATGCTTATATACATAAACACATATAACATATAAATATATACATAAACACATATAACATATAAATAAATATACATAAACACATATAACATATAAATAAATATGTATATACTTATATACATAAACACATATAAATATATATATATATATATATGTATGCTTATATACATAAACACATATAAATATATACATAAACACATATAACATATAAATAAATACACATAAACACATATAACATATAAATAAATATATATGTATGCTTATATACATAAACACATATAACATATAAATAAATATACATAAACACATATAACATATAAATAAATATACATAAACACATATAACATATAAATAAATATGTATATGCTTATATACATAAACAGATATAACATATAAATATATATATATGTATGCTTATATACATAAACACATATAACATATAAATATATACATAAACACATATAACATATAAATAAATATGTATATGCTTATATACATAAACACATATAAATAAATATGTATATGCTTATATACATAAACACATATAACATATAAATAAATATGTATATGCTTATATACATAAACACATATAACATATAAATAAATATATATGTATGCTTATATACATAAACACATATAACATATAAATAAATATACATAAACACATATAACATATAAATATATATACATAAACACATATAACATATAAATAAATATGTATATGCTTATATACATAAACACATATGACATATAAATATATATGTATGTATCTATTATTTTGTTTTGCTTCCCAACGCTGCACAAATTGCATCCTGCGTTGCGCTAGGTGGTTTTCCGTGTCTGACGGCATGAGAATGTGGCTCTCATTGGAGCCTATGGAAGCGTTTTTATGAGGGCAAGGCTTCCAGGCAATGCAAACGCGAGGTCACACTCACATTGCACCTCACTTGTAATATCAGCGCACATTTACGCGTGCTGGTATTACTGAGTGGAGCGGCAATATCGAGTTCCAATATGGCCCCGTAATACGCCCATTTATTTATGAGTCAATTTGAAGAACAAGTTGTATACATACAGCAAAGTCATCAATAAAATGTTTAATATGACTTTGTTTTATATATGACATCATTGGTGTCCCTACCTCTGTATATAGATGATTTTAATAGACATACAGGTTTCTTCTAAAGAACAAGTGAGTTTCTTGGACATTTTGGTATATAACAGTTAATGACAGATTTATATTTTAAAGAAACTGATCTCAATACTTTATTCCACTTATCTAGAGTAATCAATTAATGATAACAATTTGCAATGTCCAAGAAAGAGAGGGTGTGTTAAGAGAATAGAACAGATGACCAATACATTATATTGTTATCCATCACCCACTATTGATAAATGTAAAGATGAGGTCATAAGGGATATAAAGGAAAAGAACTTTAAACCAAAAAAGGTTACTGTTGATAACCGACTCAGCTTTACTTCTGTATATGGCCTTAGAAATAACAATATATGGGATTTTAAAGAAACACTGGTACCTTTTGCATAAGTCCAGTTCTAATATTGCAGAGTTTGAACATCTCCCTGATACAATCATTTAAAAGGGACTCTAGTGATAGCTGATATGGAAATTAGGAAGAGAGAGGATGTTAATTACTTAACTACGGCGAGGAAAGGCTCTTTCCCTTGTTTACGCTGTGCACCGTGTATTTCTATAATAAAATGGAAAAATAATGCACAGGTTAACGATAATAAAAAAAAGGAGAAATACAAGGCTTGTATTCATGTAAAACTGTCCTTGATGGTGGGGTTATGTTGGAGAAGCAACACGCCCTGTGAAAGACAGGATTAGTGCCCATAAATCCTCAATAAGTTGTTATGATGATGATTTAACAATGCAATGCAATTAATCAATTATGAATATGTCTGATTATCAGATCCAGAATAAATATCTATATCCAATATTACAGTTAAAAACACGTTATAACAATTCAACAAGTCCCAGCGTTAGATAATGCAATGTAACTAAAATATAAATATAACACCCAAAATTTGCTTGATAATAAATTAAAATGAATTCAACAGTATCTATGAAGTAACACACTATATCTCACTAGTTGAATCCAGTTCCTAAATAATATACTGGGTAGCACAAATATTACAATCAATAATGTAAAGTCCCAGCAACACAGGTATGAAACTGCACATCACCTTGGGGTCAGCGCCCTGGACCCCAGAACAATATAATGAAAAATAAGTGGCAAGGTGACAGCAGAAAAGTATTTATTAATAATCAGAGGCAAATAACAAACACGAGGAAGGGATAAGATCCCGAAACGTTGCCTGTTTGTTATAAATAATTTTCTGCTGTCACCTTGCCACTTATTTTTCATAGCACAAATATTACAGCAGCCACAATTAAAATACATCAATCTTAAACTCTTCTAGAATAATTCAGTCCTGTTCAGTACCCAAATTATTATTATCGGTTATTTGTAGAGCGCCAACAGATTCCGCAGCGCTAAAATGAATACTGATTAAATCCAAAACCCTTCTTAATAGAACTAAAATACAGGGTTAGCTAATTTAGGAATATAAATTTAATTTATCCCTAAATGTAAATGAGCTTTTAATACTTAGCAATAAATTGTTACTTTCCAAGATTTCGGTATTTCTGGTCAAAAATGTGTTATCCCTCTGTGTTCAGTCCTAAAATGCTCTGTCCGCAGCAACAGGCAAAATGTTTCAGAGACAGCAGGGAGTTCAGCCAAAAGTATAGATGTGTGTCACCCTCTCACCCAACAGAATACCCCATCCTGTTGTCTACTAACCATTCAGCCCGGGGCAACATTCTGCCATTAGGTGACTACTATTTAACTAATGTCAGAAAATTCTCTTCAGTCTACACCAAAATTGTTATTGTTTTAAAAAATAAATAATCCCTTTATTACCCATTCCCCAGTTTTGCATAACCAACACTGTTAAATTAATATACTTTTCACCTCTGTGATTACCTTGTATCTAAGCCTCTGCAGACTGCCCCTTATTTCAGTTATATTAATATACTTTTCACCTCTGTGATTACCTTGTATCTAAGCATCTGCAGACTGCCCCTTATCTCAGTTATATTAATATACTTTTCACCTCTGTGATTACCTTGTATCTAAGCCTCTGCAGACTGCCCCTTATTTCAGTTATATTAATATACTTTTCACCTCTGTGATTACCTTGTATCTAAGCCTCTGCAGACTGCCCCTTATCTCAGTTATATTAATATACTTTTTACCTCTGTGATTACCTTGTATCTAAGCCTCTGCAGACTGCCCCTTATCTCAGTTATATCAATATACTTTTTACTTCTGTGATTACCTTGTATCTAAGCCTCTGCAGACTGCCCCTTATCTCGGTTATATTAATATACTTTTTACCTCTGTGATTACCTTGTATCTAAGCCTCTGCAGACTGCCCCTTATCTCAGTTATATTAATATACTTTTTACCTCTGTGATTACCTTGTATCTAAGCCTCTGCAGACTGCTCCTTATCTCAGTTATATTAATATACTTTTCACCTCTGTGATTACCCTGTATCTAAGCCTCTGCAGACTGCTCCTTATCTCAGTTATATTAATATACTTTTCACCTCTGTGATTACCTTGTATCTAAGCCTCTGCAGACTGCCCCTTATCTCAGTTATTTTTATATACATTTTACCTCTGTTATTACCTTGTATCTAAGTCTCTGCATACTGCTCCTTATCTCAGTTATATTAATATACATTTTACCTCTGTGATTACCTTGTATCTAAGCCTCTGCAGACTGCCCCTTATCTCAGTTATATTAATATACTTTTTACCTCTGTGATTACCTTGTATCTAAGCCTCTGCAGACTGCTCCTTATCTCAGTTATATTAATATACTTTCTTTCATGTAATTAGCAAGAGTCCATGAGCTAGTGACGTATGGGATATAAATTCCTACCAGGAGGGGCAAAGTTTCCCAAACCTCAAAATGCCTATAAATACACCCCTCACCACACCCACAATTCAGTTTTACAAACTTTGCCTCCGATGGAGGTGGTGAAGTAAGTTTGTGCTAGATTCTACGTTGATATGCGCTCCGCAGCAAGTTGGAGCCCGGTTTTCCTCTCAGCGTGCAGTGAATGTCAGAGGGATGTGAGGAGAGTATTGCCTATTTGAATGCAGTGATCTCCTTCTACGGGGTCTATTTCATAGGTTCTCTGTTATCGGTCGTAGAGATTCATCTCTTACCTCCCTTTTCAGATCGACGATATACTCTTATATATACCATTACCTCTGCTGATTCTCGTTTCAGTACTGGTTTGGCTTTCTACAAACATGTAGATGAGTGTCCTGGGGTAAGTAAATCTTATTTTCTGTGACACTCTAAGCTATGGTTGGGCACTTTGTTTATAAAGTTCTAAATATATGTATTCAAACATTTATTTGCCTTGACTCAGAATGTTCAACTTTCCTTATTTTTCAGACAGTCAGTTTCATATTTGGGATAATGCATTTGATTTAATCATTTTTTCTTACCTTCAAAAATTTGACTCTTTTTCCCTGTGGGCTGTTAGGCTCGCGGGGGCTGAAAATGCTTAATTTTATTGCGTCATTCTTGGCGCAGACTTTTTTGGCGCAAAAATTATTTTCCGTTTCCGGCGTCATACGTGTCGCCGGAAGTTGCGTCATTTTTTTGACGTTTATTTTGCACCAAAAATGTCGGCGTTCCGGATGTGGCGTCATTTATGGCGCCAAAAGCATTTAGGCGCCAAATAATGTGGGCGTCTTATTTGGCGCTAAAAAATATGGGCGTCGCTTTTGTCTCCACATTATTTAAGTCTCATTTTTCATTGCTTCTGGTTGCTAGAAGCTTGTTCTTTGGCATTTTTTCCCATTCCTGAAACTGTCATTTAAGGAATTTGATCAATTTTGCTTTATATGTTGTTTTTTCTCTTACATATTGCAAGATGTCTCACGTTGCATCTGAGTCAGAAGATACTACAGGAAAATCGCTGTCTAGTGCTGGATCTACCAAAGCTAAGTGTATCTGCTGTAAACTTTTGGTAGCTATTTCTCCGGCTGTTGTTTGTATTAATTGTCATGACAAACTTGTTAATGCAGATAATATTTCCTTTAGTAAAGTACCATTGTCTGTTGCAGTTCCTTCAACATCTAAGGTGCAGAATGTTCCTGATAATATAAGAGATTTTGTTTCTGAATCCATCAAGAAGGCTATGTCTGTTATTTCTCCTTCTAGTAAACGTAAAAAATCTTTTAAAACTTCTCTCCCTACAGATGAATTTTTAAATGAACATCATCATTCTGACTCTGATGACTCTTCTGGTTCAGAGGATTCTGTTTCAGAGATTGATGCTGATAAATCTTCATATTTATTTAAAATGGAATTTATTCGTTCTTTACTTAAAGAAGTACTAATTGCTTTAGAAATAGAGGATTCTGGTCCTCTTGATACTAATTCTAAACGTTTAGATAAGGTATTTAAATCTCCTGTGGTTATTCCAGAAGTTTTTCCTGTTCCTAATGCTATTTCTGCGGTAATTTCCAAAGAATGGGATAAATTGGGTAATTCATTTACTCCTTCTAAACGTTTTAAGCAATTATATCCTGTACCGTCTGACAGGTTAGAATTTTGGGACAAAATCCCTAAAGTTGATGGGGCTATTTCTACCCTTGCTAAACGTACTACCATTCCTACGTCAGATGGTACTTCGTTTAAAGATCCTTTAGATAGGAAAATTGAATCCTTTCTAAGAAAAGCTTATCTGTGTTCAGGTAATCTTCTTAGACCTGCTATATCATTGGCTGATGTTGCTGCAGCTTCAACTTTTTGGTTGGAAACTTTAGTGCAACAAGTAACAAATCATGATTCTCATGATATTATTATTCTTCTTCAGCATGCTAATAATTTTATCTGTGATGCCATTTTTGACATTATCAGAGTTGATGTCAGGTTTATGTCTCTAGCTATTTTAGCTAGAAGAGCTTTATGGCTTAAGACTTGGAATGCTGATATGGCTTCTAAATCAACTCTACTTTCCATTTCTTTCCAGGGTAACAAATTATTTGGTTCTCAGTTGGATTCTATTATCTCAACTGTTACTGGTGGGAAAGGAACTTTTTTACCACAGGATAAAAAATCTAAAGGTAAAAACAGGGCTAATAATCGTTTTCGTTCCTTTCGTTTCAACAAAGAACAAAAGCCTGATCCTTCATCCTCAGGAGCAGTTTCAGTTTGGAAACCATCTCCAGTCTGGAATAAATCCAAGCCTGCTAGAAAGGCAAAGCCTGCTTCTAAGTCCACATGAAGGTGCGGCCCTCATTCCAGCTCAGCTGGTAGGGGGCAGGTTACGTTTTTTCAAAGAAATTTGGATCAATTCTGTTCACAATCTTTGGATTCAGAACATTGTTTCAGAAGGGTACAGAATTGGTTTCAAGATAAGACCTCCTGCAAAGAGATTTTTTCTTTCCCGTGTCCCAGTAAATCCAGTGAAAGCTCAAGCATTTCTGAATTGTGTTTCAGATCTAGAGTTGGCTGGAGTAATTATGCCAGTTCCAATTCCGGAACAGGGGATGGGGTTTTATTCAAATCTCTTCATTGTACCAAAGAAGGAGAATTCCTTCAGACCAGTTCTGGATCTAAAAATATTGAATCGTTATGTAAGGATACAAACGTTCAAGATGGTAACTGTAAGGACTATCTTGCCTTTTGTTCAGCAAGGGAATTATATGTCCACAATAGATTTACAGGATGCATATCTGCATATTCCGATTCATCCAGATCATTATCAGTTCCTGAGATTCTCTTTTCTGGACAAGCATTACCAGTTTGTGGCTCTACCGTTTGGCCTAGCTACAGCTCCAAGAATTTTTACAAAGGTTCTCGGTGCCCTTCTGTCTGTAATCAGAGAACAGGGTATTGTGGTATTTCCTTATTTGGACGATATCTTGGTACTTGCTCAGTCTTTACATTTAGCAGAATCTCATACGAATCGACTTGTGTTGTTTCTTCAAGATCATGGTTGGAGGATCAATTTACCAAAAAGTTCATTGATTCCTCAGTCAAGGGTAACCTTTCTGGGTTTCCAGATAGATTCAGTGTCCATGACTCTGTCTTTAACAGACAAGAGACGTCTAAAATTGATTTCAGCTTGTCGAAACCTTCAGTCACAATCATTCCCTTCGGTAGCCTTATGCATGGAAATTCTAGGTCTTATGACTGCTGCATCGGACGCGATCCCCTTTGCTCGTTTTCACATGCGACCTCTTCAGCTCTGTATGCTGAATCAATGGTGCAAGGATTACACAAAGATATCTCAATTAATATCTTTAAAACCGATTGTTCGACACTCTCTAACGTGGTGGACAGATCACCATCGTTTAATTCAGGGGGCTTCTTTTGTGCTTCCGACCTGGACTGTAATTTCAACAGATGCAAGTCTCACAGGTTGGGGAGCTGTGTGGGGATCTCTGACGGCACAAGGAGTTTGGGAATCTCAGGAGGTGAGATTACCGATCAATATTTTGGAACTCTGTGCAATTTTCAGAGCTCTTCAGTTTTGGCCTCTTCTGAAGAGAGAATCGTTCATTTGTTTTCAGACAGACAATGTCACAACTGTGGCATACATCAATCATCAAGGAGGGACTCACAGTCCTCTGGCTATGAAAGAAGTATCTCGAATTTTGGTTTGGGCGGAATCCAGCTCCTGTCTAATCTCTGCGGTTCATATCCCAGGTGTAGACAATTGGGAAGCGGATTATCTCAGTCGCCAAACGTTGCATCCGGGCGAATGGTCTCTTCACCCAGAGGTATTTCTTCAGATTGTTCAAAGGTGGGAACTTCCAGAAATAGATCTGATGGCGTCTCATCTAAACAAGAAACTTCCCAGGTATCTGTCCAGATCCCGGGATCCTCAGGCGGAGGCAGTGGATGCATTATCACTTCCTTGGAAGTATCATCCTGCCTATATCTTTCCGCCTCTAGTTCTTCTTCCAAGAGTAATCTCCAAGATTCTGAAGGAATGCTCGTTTGTTCTGCTGGTAGCTCCGGCATGGCCTCACAGGTTTTGGTATGCGGATCTTGTCCGGATGGCCTCTTGCCAACCGTGGACTCTTCCGTTAAGACCAGACCTTCTGTCACAAGGTCCTTTTTTCCATCAGGATCTGAAATCCTTAAATTTAAAGGTATGGAGATTGAACGCTTGATTCTTGGTCAAAGAGGTTTCTCTGACTCTGTGATTAATACTATGTTACAGGCTCGTAAATCTGTATCTAGAGAGATATATTATAGAGTCTGGAAGACTTATATTTCTTGGTGTCTTTCTCATCATTTTTCTTGGCATTCTTTTAGAATACCGAGAATTTTACAGTTTCTTCAGGATGGTTTAGATAAGGGTTTGTCTGCAAGTTCCTTGAAAGGACAAATCTCTGCTCTTTCTGTTCTTTTCCACAGAAAGATTGCTATTCTTCCTGATATTCATTGTTTTGTACAAGCTTTGGTTCGTATAAAACCTGTCATTAAGTCTATTTCTCCTCCTTGGAGTTTGAATTTGGTTCTGGGAGCTCTTCAAGCTCCTCCCTTTGAACCTATGCATTCATTGGACATTAAATTACTTTCTTGGAAAGTTTTGTTCCTTTTGGCCATCTCTTCTGCCAGAAGAGTTTCTGAATTATCTGCTCTTTCTTGTGAGTCTCCTTTTATGATTTTTCATCAGGATAAGGCGGTGTTGCGAACTTCTTTTGAATTTTTACCTAAAGTTGTGAATTCCAACAACATTAGTAGAGAAATTGTGGTTCCTTCATTATGTCCTAATCCTAAGAATTCTAAGGAGAAATCATTGCATTCTTTGGATGTTGTTAGAGCTTTGAAATATTATGTTGAAGCTACTAAATCTTTCCGAAAGACTTCTAGTCTATTTGTTATCTTTTCCGGTTCTAGAAAAGGCCAGAAAGCTTCTGCTATTTCTTTGGCTTCTTGGTTGAAATCTTTAATTCATCTTGCCTATGTTGAGTCGGGTAAAACTCCGCCTCAGAGGATTACAGCTCATTCTACCAGGTCAGTTTCTACTTCCTGGGCGTTTAGGAATGAAGCTTTGGTTGATCAGATTTGCAAAGCAGCAACTTGGTCCTCTTTGCATACTTTTACTAAATTCTACCATTTTGATGTATTTTCTTCTTCTGAAGCAGTTTTTGGTAGAAAAGTACTTCAGGCAGCGGTTTCAGTCTGAATCTTCTGCTTATGTTTTTCATTAAACTTTATTTTGGGTGTGGATTATTTTCAGCAGGAATTGGCTGTCTTTATTTTATCCCTCCCTCTCTAGTGACTCTTGTGTGGAAAGATCCACATCTTGGGTAGTCATTATCTCATACGTCACTAGCTCATGGACTCTTGCTAATTACATGAAAGAAAACATAATTTATGTAAGAACTTACCTGATAAATTCATTTCTTTCATATTAGCAAGAGTCCATGAGGCCCGCCCTTTTTTTGTGGTGGTGTTTATGATTTTTGTATAAAGCACAATTATTCCAATTCCTTATTTTATATGCTTTCGCACTTTTTTATCACCCCACTTCTTGGCTATTCGTTAAACTGAATTGTGGGTGTGGTGAGGGGTGTATTTATAGGCATTTTGAGGTTTGGGAAACTTTGCCCCTCCTGGTAGGAATGTATATCCCATACGTCACTAGCTCATGGACTCTTGCTAATATGAAAGAAATGAATTTATCAGGTAAGTTCTTACATAAATTATGTTTTTTACCTCTGTGATTACACTGTATCTAAGCCTCTGCAGACTGCCCCTTATCTCAGTTATATTAAGATACTTTTTACCTCTGTGATTACCTATCTAAGCCTCTGCAGACTGCCCCTTATCTCAGTTATATTAATATACTTTCTTTCATGTAATTAACAAGAGTCCATGAGCTAGTGACGTATGGGATATACATTCCTACCAGGAGGGGCAAAGTTTCCCAAACCTTAAAATGCCTATAAATACACCCCTCACCACACCCACAAATCAGTTTTACAAACTTTGCCTCCAAGGGAGGTGGTGAAGTAAGTTTGTGCTAGATTCTACGTTGATATGCGCTCCGCAGCAAGTTGGAGCCCGGTTTTCCTCTCAGCGTGCAGTGAATGTCAGAGGGATGTGAGGAGAGTATTGCCTATTGAATGCAGTGATCTCCTTCTACGGGGTCTATTTCATAAGGTTCTCTGTTATCGGTCGTAGAGATTCATCTCTTACCTCCCTTTTCAGATCGACGATATACTCTTATATTTACCATTTCCTCTACTGATTCTCGTTTCAGTACTGGTTTGGCTTTCTACAAACATGTAGATGAGTGTCCTGGGGTAAGTAAGTCTTATTTTCTGTGACACTCTAAGCTATGGTTGGGCACTTTATTTATAAAGTTCTAAATATATGTATTCAAACATTTATTTGCCTTGACTCAGAATGTTCAACTTTCCTTATTTCCAGACAGTCAGTTTCATATTTGGGATTATGCTTTAATTATCATATTTTTTCTTACCTCAAAAATTTGACTTTTTCCCTGTGGGCTGTTAGGCTCGCGGGGGCTGAAAATGCTTCATTTTATTGCGTCATTTTTGGCGCGGACTTTTTTGGCGCAAAAATTCATTTCCGTTTCCGGCGTCATACGTGTCGCCGGAAGTTGCGTCATTTTTTGACGTTATTTTGCGCCAAAAATGTCGGCGTTCCGGATGTTGCGTCATTTTTGGCGCAAAAAGCATTTAGGCGCCAAATAATGTGGGCGTCTTTTTTGGCGCCAAAAAATATGGGCGTCGCTTTTGTCTCCACATTATTTCAGTCTCATTTTTCATTTGCTTCTGGTTGCTAGAAGCTTGATGTTTGGCATTTTTTTCCCATTCCTGAAACTGTCTTATAAGGAATTTGATCTATTTTGCTTTTTATGTTGTTTTTTCTCTTACATATTGCAAGATGTCTCACGTTGCATCTGAGCCAGAAGATACTACAGGAAAACCTCTGCCTGCTGGATCTACCAAAGCTAAGTGTATCTGCTGTAAACTTTTGGTAGCTATTCCTCCAGCTGTTGTTTGTATTAAATGTCATGACAAACTTGTTAATGCAGATAATATTTCCTTTAGTGATGTACCATTGCCTGTTGCAGTTCCCTCAACATCTAAGGTGCAGAATGTTCCTGATAACATAAGAGATTTTGTTTCTGAATCCATAAAGAAGGCTTTGTCTGTTATTTCTCCTTCTAGTAAACGTAAAAAGTCTTTTAAATCTTCTCTTTCTACAGATGAATTTTTAAATGAACACCATCATTCTGATTCTTTGGACTCTTCTGGTTCAGAGGATTCTGTCTCAGAGATTGATGCTGATAAATCTTCATATTTATTTAAGATGGAATTTATTCGCTCTTTACTTAAAGAAGTACTAATTGCTTTAGAAATAGAGGATTCTAGTCCTCTTGATACTAATTCTATACGTTTAGATAAGGTTTTTAAAGCTCCTGCGGTTATTCCAGAAGTCTTTCCTGTTCCTAATGCTATTTCTGCAGTAATTGCTAAGGAATGGGATAGATTGGGTAATTCATTTACTCCTTCTAAACGTTTTAAGCAATTATATCCTGTTCCGCCTGACAGGTTAGAATTTTGGGACAAAATCCCTAAAGTTGATGGGGCTATTTCTACCCTTGCTAAACGTACTACCATTCCTACATCAGATGGTACCTCGTTTAAGGATCCTTTAGATAGAAAAATTGAATCTTTTCTAAGAAAAGCTTATCTATGTTCAGGTAATCTTCTTAGACCTGCTATATCATTGGCTGATGTTGCTGCAGCTTCAACTTTTTGGTTGGAAACTCTAGCGCAACAAGTAACAAATCGTGATTCTCATGATATTATTATTCTTCTCCAGCATGCTAATAATTTCATCTGTGATGCCATTTTTGATATTATTAGAGTTGATGTTAGATTTATGTCTCTGGCTATCTTAGCCAGAAGAGCTTTATGGCTTAAGACTTGGAATGCTGATATGGCTTCTAAATCAACTCTACTTTCCATTTCTTTCCAGGGAAACAAATTATTTGGTTCTCAGTTGGATTCTATTATTTCAACTGTTACTGGTGGGAAAGGAACTTTTTTACCACAGGATAAAAAGTCTAAAGGTAAAAACAGGGCTAACAATCGTTTTCGATCCTTTCGTTTCAACAAAGAACAAAAGCCTGATCCTTCGTCCTCAGGAGCAGTTTCAGTTTGGAAACCATCTCCAGTCTGGAATAAATCCAAGCCTGCTAGAAAGGCAAAGCCTGCTTCTAAGTTCACATGAAGGTACGGCCCTCATTCCAGTTCCGCTGGTAGGGGGCAGGTTACGTTTTTTCAAAGAAATTTGGATCAATTCTGTTCACAATCTTTGGATTCAGAACATTGTTTCAGAAGGGTACAGAATTGGTTTCAAGATGAGACCTCCTGCAAAGAGATTTTTTCTTTCCCATGTCCCAGTAAATCCAGTGAAAGCTCAAGCATTTCTGAATTGTGTTTCAGATCTAGAGTTGGCTGGAGTAATTATGTCAGTTCCAGTTCCGGAACAGGGGATGGGGTTTTATTCAAATCTCTTCATTGTACCAAAGAAGGAGAATTCCTTCAGACCAGTTCTGGATCTAAAATTATTGAATCGCTATGTAAGGATACCAACGTTCAAGATGGTAACTGTAAGGACTATATTGACTTTTGTTCAGCAAGGGAATTATATGTCCACAATAGATTTACAGGATGCATATCTGCATATTCCGATTCATCCAGATCATTATCAGTTCCTGAGATTCTCTTTTCTAGACAAGCATTACCAATTTGTGGCTCTACCGTTTGGCCTTGCTACAGCTCCAAGAATTTTCACAAAGATTCTCGGTGCCCTTCTGTCTGTAATCAGAGAACAGGGTATTGTGGTATTTCCTTATTTGGACGATATCTTGGTACTTGCTCCGTCTTTACATTTAGCAGAGTCTCATACGAATCGACTTGTGTTGTTTCTTCAAGATCATGGTTGGAGGATCAATTTACTAAAAAGTTCTTTGATTCCTCAAACAAGGGTAACCTTTCTGGGTTTCCAGATAGATTCAGTGTCCATGACTCTGTCTTTAACAGACAAGAGACGTCTAAAATTGATTACAGCTTGTCGAAACCTTCAGTCACAATCATTCCCTTCGGTAGCCTTATGCATGGAAATTCTAGGTCTTATGACTGCTGCATCGGACGCGATCCCCTTTGCTCGTTTTCACATGCGACCTCTTCAGCTCTGTATGCTGAACCAATGGTGCAGGGATTACACGAAGATATCTCAATTAATATCTTTAAAACCGATTGTTTGACACTCTCTAACGTGGTGGACAGATCACCATCGTTTAATTCAGGGGGCTTCTTTTGTTCTTCCGACCTGGACTGTAATTTCAACAGATGCAAGTCTCACAGGTTGGGGAGCTGTGTGGGGATCTCTGACGGCACAAGGAGTTTGGGAATCTCAGGAGGTGAGATTACCGATCAATATTTTGGAACTCCGTGCAATTTTCAGAGCTCTTCAGTTTTGGCCTCTTCTGAAGAGAGAATCGTTCATTTGTTTTCAGACAGACAATGTCACAACTGTGGCATACATCAATCATCAAGGAGGGACTCACAGTCCTCTGGCTATGAAAGAAGTATCTCAAATTTTGGTTTGGGCGGAATCCAGCTCCTGTCTAATCTCTGCGGTTCATATCCCAGGTGTAGACAATTGGGAAGCGGATTATCTCAGTCGCCAAACGTTGCATCCGGGCGAATGGTCTCTTCACCCAGAGGTATTTCTTCAGATTGTTCAATTGTGGGGGCTCCCAGAGATAGATCTGATGGCCTCTCATCTAAACAAGAAACTTCCCAGGTATCTGTCCAGATCCCGGGATCCTCAGGCGGAGGCAGTGGATGCATTATCACTTCCTTGGAAGTATCATCCTGCCTATATCTTTCCGCCTCTAGTTCTTCTTCCAAGAGTAATCTCCAAGATTCTGAGGGAATGCTCGTTTGTTCTGCTAATAGCTCCGGCATGGCCTCACAGGTTTTGGTATGCGGATCTTGTCCGGATGGCATCTTGCCAGCCATGGACTCTTCCGTTAAGACCAGACCTTCTGTCACAAGGTCCTTTTTTCCATCCGGATCTGAAATCCTTAAATTTAAAGGTATGGAGATTGAACGCTTGATTCTTGGTCATAGAGGTTTCTCTGACTCCGTGATTAATACTATGTTACAGGCTCGTAAATCTGTATCTCGAGAGATATATTATAGAGTCTGGAAGACTTATATTTCTTGGTGTCTTTCTCATCATTTTTCTTGGCATTCTTTTAGAATACCGAGAATTTTACAATTTCTTCAGGATGGTTTGGATAAGGGTTTGTCCGCAAGTTCTTTGAAAGGACAAATCTCTGCTCTTTCTGTTCTTTTTCACAGAAAGATTGCTATTCTTCCTGATATTCATTGTTTTGTACAAGCTTTGGTTCGTATAAAACCTGTCATTAAGTCAATTTCTCCTCCTTGGAGTTTGAATTTGGTTCTGGGAGCTCTTCAAGCTCCTCCGTTTGAACCTATGCATTCATTGGACATTAAATTACTTTCTTGGAAAGTTTTGTTCCTTTTGGCTATCTCTTCTGCTAGAAGAGTTTCTGAATTATCTGCTCTTTCATGTGAGTCTCCTTTTCTGATTTTTCATCAGGATAAGGCGGTGTTGCGAACTTCTTTTGAATTTTTACCTAAAGTTGTGAATTCCAACAACATTAGTAGAGAAATTGTGGTTCCTTCATTATGTCCTAATCCTAAGAATTCTAAGGAGAAATCATTGCATTCTTTGGATGTTGTTAGAGCTTTGAAATATTATGTTGAAGCTACGAAATCTTTCCGTAAGACTTCTAGTCTATTTGTTATCTTTTCCGGTTCTAGGAAAGGCCAGAAAGCTTCTGCCATTTCTTTGGCATCTTGGTTGAAATCTTTAATTCATCTTGCCTATGTTGAGTCGGGTAAAACTCCGCCTCAAAGAATTACAGCTCATTCTACTAGGTCAGTATCTACTTCCTGGGCGTTTAGGAATGAAGCTTCGGTTGACCAGATCTGCAAAGCAGCAACTTGGTCTTCTTTGCATACTTTTACTAAATTCTACCATTTTGATGTATTTTCTTCTTCTGAAGCAGTTTTTGGTAGAAAAGTTCTTCAGGCAGCGGTTTCAGTTTGAATCTTCTGCTTATGTTTTTTGTTAAACTTTATTTTGGGTGTGGATTATTTTCAGCAGGAATTGGCTGTCTTTATTTTATCCCTCCCTCTCTAGTGACTCTTGTGTGGAAAGATCCACATCTTGGGTAGTCATTATCCCATACGTCACTAGCTCATGGACTCTTGTTAATTACATGAAAGAAAACATAATTTATGTAAGAACTTACCTGATAAATTCATTTCTTTCATATTAACAAGAGTCCATGAGGCCCACCCTTTTTTGTGGTGGTTATGATTTTTTTGTATAAAGCACAATTATTCCAATTCCTTATTTTATATGCTTCGCACTTTTTCTTATCACCCCACTTCTTGGCTATTCGTTAAACTGATTTGTGGGTGTGGTGAGGGGTGTATTTATAGGCATTTTAAGGTTTGGGAAACTTTGCCCCTCCTGGTAGGAATGTATATCCCATACGTCACTAGCTCATGGACTCTTGTTAATATGAAAGAAATGAATTTATCAGGTAAGTTCTTACATAAATTATGTTTTTTACCTCTGTGATTACCTTGTATCTAAGCCTCTGCAGACTGCTCCTTATCTCAGTTATATTAATATACTTTTTACCTCTGTGATTACCCTGTATCTAAGCCTCTGCAGACTGCTCCTTATCTCAGTTATATTAATGTACTTTTTACCTCTGTGTTTAACCTGTATCTAAGCCTCTGCAGACTGCCCCTTATCTCAGTTATATTAATATACTGTTTACCTCTGTGATTACCCTGTATCTAAGGCTCTGCACACTGCCCCCTTATCTCAGTTATATTAATATACTTTTTACCTCTGTGATTACCTTGTAGCTAAGCCTCTGCAGACTGCTCCTTATCTCAGTTTTATTAATACACTTTTTACCTCTGTGATTACCTTGTATCTAAGCCTCTGCAGACTGCCCCTTATCTCAGTTATATTAATATACTTTTTACCTCTGTGATTACCTTGTATCTAAGCCTTTGCTGACTGCCCCTTATCTCAGTTATATTAATATACTTTTTACCTCTGTGATTACCCTGTATCTAACCCTCTGCAAACTGCCCCCTTATCTCAGTTATATTAATATACTGTTTACCTCTGTGATTACCTTGTATCTAAGCCTCTGCAGACTGCCCCTTATCTGTTATATTAATATACTTTTTACCTCTGTGATTACCTTGTATCTAAGCCTCTGCAGACTGCCCCCTTATCTCAGTTATATTAATATACTTTTTACCTCTGTGATTACCCTGTATCTAAGCCTCTGCAGACTGCCCCATATCTGTTATATTAATATACTTTTTACCTCTGTGATTACCTTGAATCTAAGCCTCTGCAGACTGCCCCTTATCTCAGTTATATTAATATATTTTTAACCTCTGTGATTACCTTGTATATAAGCCTCTGCCGACTGCCCCTTATCTCAGTTATATTAATATACTTTTTACTTCTGTGATTACCTTGTATCTAACCCTCTGCAGACTGCCCCTTATCTCAGTTATATTAATGTACTTTTTACTTCTGTAATTACCCTGTATCTAAGCCTATGCAGACTGCTCCTTATCTCCGTTATATTAATGTTCTTTTTACCTCTGTGTTTACCTTGTTTCTAAGCCTCTGTAGACTGCCCCTTATCTCAATTATATTAATATACTTTTTATCTCTGTGATTACCCTGTATCTAACCCTCTGCAGACTGCCCCTTATCTCAGTTATATTAATATACTTTTTACCACTGTGATTACCTTGTATCTAAGCCTCTGCAGACTGCTACTTATCTCACTTATATTAATATACTTTTTACCTCTGTGATTACCTTGTATCTAAGCCTCTGCAGACTGCCCCTTATCTCAGTTATATTAATATATTTTTTACCTCTGTGATTACCTTGTATATAAGCCTCTGCCGACTGCCCCTTATCTCAGTTATATTAATATACCTTTTACTTCTGTGATTTGCCTGTATCTAAGCCTCTGCAGACTGCCCCTTATCTCAGTTATATTAATATACTTTTTACCTCTGTGATTACCCTGTATCTAAGCCTCTGTAGACTGCTCCTTATCTCAGTTATATTAATATACTTTTTACCTCTGTGATTACCTTGTATCTAAGCCTCTGCAAAATGCCCCCTTATTTCAGTTATAATAATATACTTTTTACCTCTGTGATTACCCTGTATCTAAGCCTCTGTAGACTGCTCCTTATCTGTTATATTAATATACCTTTTACCTCTGTGATTACCCTGTATCTAATCCTCTGCAGACTGCTCCTTATCTCAGTTATATTACTATACTTTATACCTCTGTGATTACCCTGTATCTAAGCCTCTGCAGACTGCCCCTTATGTCAGTTATATTAATATACTTTTTACCTCTGTGATTACCCTGTATCTAAGCCTCTGCAGACTGCCCCTTATCTCAGTTATATTAATATACTTTCTCTTGCAAGGTGTATCCAGTCCATGGATTCATCCTTTACTTGTGGGATATTCTCATTCCCTACAGGATGTGGGAAAGAGAGCACACAGCAAAGCTGTCCATATAGCTCCCCCCTTAGCTCCACCCCCCAGTCATTCTCTTTGCCGGCTCTAAGCACTAGGGTCTCTCTACGGGAGGGTAAAGTGAATGTGGTGTTAGAATTGTAGTTTTATATATTCAATCAAGAGTTTGTTATTTTTAAATGGTACCGGTTCGTACTATTTACTCTCTAGCAGAAAAGTGATGAAGAATTCTGCTGAGAGGAAAATGATTTTAGCATGTTGTAACTAAAATCCACTGCTGTTCCCACACAGGACTGAGGAGTACCAGAAAACTTCAGTTGGGGGGAACAGTTTGCAGGCTTGACTGCAATGAGGTATGTTCTGTCAATTTTTTCTAGGCAAGACTGAGATAATGCTAGAAGACTGACAGGATCCCCATGTGGGGAGGGTAAGCTATGTTTTGAGACTTAGTATAGAATTGCATGCTTACATAACAGGGCTAAATAGGCTGGTTGACACTAATACAGGGCAATCGATTATTTATTTAAGAAATATTCATTGGTGACACTTTTCTTAAGCACTTAGAAGTGATTTTTGTAGGCCTCATAACTCCGGAGTGGAGTGGGAGGGGCCTAATTTCACGCCTCAGATGCGCATTTAGAATTGAAAGTCTGTTCATGCTGCTTCACATGGAGGGTCCAGCTGCTGTTTGAGGGCCCAAAAGAAGCTTTATTCCCCCAAATCTGATCCATAAGGGCAGGTAGGGCCACAGCTGTAAGCTGTGGCAAGGTGCTGTAGTTCTTAACTGGTTGTTGGCTTTAGGCTGCTCCGGTTTGGGCATTAAGGGGTTAATCGTTCTGAAACTTGTGGTGCAATCATATTAAAGCCTCTCAGAATGTGTCCCAATTGCACTAATACGTCTATACACTTTAAAGATCATATTGTTGCACTTAAAAGTGTGGCCCTAGATGATTCTCTGACTGAGGAGAATGAGGATAGTCCGTCTACCTCTCCCCATGTGTCACAACCAGTTACGCCCGCTCAAGCGATGCCTAGTACCTCTAGTGCGTCTGCCCCTATTACTTTGCAACAACTAGCGACAGTCATGGATAATTCCCTTGCGGCCTTTCTATCCAAACTGCCAGTTTTCCCTACAAAGCGCGACAGCTCTGTTTTAAGAACAGATGATGAGCAGTCTGAAGCTTTGGTAGCCTTATCTGATGAACCCTCACAACACTCCAATGTGGGGGTGAAGGATTTGATGTCTGAGGGTGAAATTTCCGACTCAGGAAAGATTGCTCGTCAGGCAGAGTCAGATTCATTAGCGTTTAAATTTAAACTGGAACACCTCCGCGTATTACTCAGGGAGGTATTAGCCACTCTGGATGATTGTGACCCTATGGTGGTCCCAGAGAAATTGTGTAAAATGGACAAGTACTTAGAGGTCCCTGTATACACTGATGCGTTTCCGATCCCCAAAAGGGTTGCGGATATTGTTACTAGGGGGTGGCATAGACCAGGTGTCCTTTTTGTCACCCCCCTTATTTTTAAGAAAATGTTCCCCATAACTGACCCCAGGCGGGACTCGTGGCAGACGGTCCCTAAGGTAGAGGGGGCTGTTTCTTCACTTGCTAAGCGCACAACTATACCAATTGAAGACAGTTGTGCTTTTAAAGATCCTATGGATAAAAAGTTAGAAGGTTTACTTAAGAAAATTTTTGTTCAACAAGGTTTCCTACTACTACAGCGGCTTTCTGGTTTGAGGCGCTGGAGGAATCGCTCCAGACGGAGACCTCATATGACGAGATTATGGATAGAATTAAGGCTCTAAAGCTGGCTAATTCTTTTATCACAGATGCCGCTTTCCAGTTAGCGAAGTTAGCGGCAAAAAATTCAAGTTTCACCATTATGGCGCGCAGAGCACTTTGGCTCAAGTCATGGTTGGCCGATGTGTCGTCAAAATCCAAATTATTAAATATCCCTTTCAAGGGAAAGACCCTTTTCGGTCCAGAATTGAAAGAGATTATTTCAGATATCACAGGGGGAAAGGGCCATGCTCTCCCCCAGGACAAGCCCTTTAAGGCTAGAAAAAAAGCTAACTTTCGTTCCTTTCGTAACTTCAGGGGTGGTCCCGCTTCAGCCTCTACAGCGGCAAAGCAAGAGGGTAACGCTTCACAGCCCAAGGCAACCTGGAAGCCTTACCAGGGCTGGAACAAGGGTAAACAGGCCAAAAAGCCTGCAGCTGATACCAAGACAGCATGAAGGGGTAGCCCCCGATCCGGGACCGGATCTAGTAGGGGGCAGATTCTCTCTCTTCGCTCAGGCCTGGGCAAGAGATGTTCACGATCCCTAGGCATTAGAGATTGTTACCCAGGGATATCTTCTAGAATTCAAGGACTCTCCTCCAAGGGGAAGGTTCCACATTTCTCGTCTGTCTACAGACCAGACAAAGAAAAAGGCGTTTTTACGCTGTGTAGAAGATCTACTTACAATGCGAGTGATCCACCCAGTTCCAATTGCAGAACAAGGGCTGGGGTTTTACTCAAACCTGTTTGTGGTTCCCAAAAAAGAAGGAACTTTCAGACCAATCCTGGATCTCAAAATTCTAAACAAATTCCTCAGAGTTCCATCGTTCAAGATGGAGACCATTCGGACAATCTTACCAATGATCCAGGAGGGTCAATATATGACTACCGTGGATCTAAAGGATGCGTACCTACATATTCCTATCCACAAAGATCATCACCAGTTTCTCAGGTTCGCCTTTCTGGACAAGCATTATCAGTTTGTGGCTCTTCCTTTCGGGTTGGCCACTGCTCCCAGAATTTTCACAAAGGTGCTAGGGTCCCTCCTGGCGGTGCTAAGACCGCGGGGCATAGCAGTGGCGCCTTACTTAGACGACATCTTAATTCAAGCGTCGACTTTCCAAAGAACCAAGTCTCACACGGAGATCGTATTGGCCTTTCTAAGGTCTCACGGGTGGAAAGTGAACGAAGAAGAGTTCTCTCTCCCCTCTTACAAGAGTTCCATTCCTAGGAACCCTGATAGACTCGGTAGAAATGAAAATATTTCTGACGGAGGTCAGAAAGTTAAAGCTGTTAAATACTTGCCGAGCTCTTCATTCCATTCCTCGGCCATCTGTAGCTCAGTGCATGGAGACAATCGGACTAATGGTAGCGGCAATGGACATAGTCTCTTTTGCTCGGATCCATCTCAGACCACTGCAGCTATGCATGCTCAAACAGGGGAATGGGGATTATGCAGATTTGTCTCCTCAAATTCAGCTGAACCAGGAGACCAGAGATTCTTTTCTCTGGTGGTTGTCTCAGGACCACCTGTCTCAGGGAATATGTTTCCGCAGACCAGAGTGGATCATTGTAACGACCGATGCCAGTCGGTTAGGCTGGGAAGCGGTCTGGGCTCAGGGCTTATGGTCTCTGGATGAAACTCTTCTCCCGATAAACATTCTGGAACTGAGGGCAATATTCAACGCTCTTCAGGCATGGCCTCAACTAGCGGCGGCCAAATTTATCAGATTTCAGTCGGACAACATCACGACTGTAGCTTATGTCAATCATCAGGGGGGAACAAAGAGTTCCCTAGCAATGACGGAGGTAACCAAAATAATCAGGTGGACGGAGGATCACTCCTGCCATCTCTCAGTAATTCACATCCCAGGAGTAGACAACTGGGAGGCGGATTTTCTAAGTCGTCAGACTTTTCACCCGGGGGAGTGGGAACTCCACCCGGAGGTATTTGCCCAGCTGACTCAGCTATGGGGCACTCCAGAGTTGGATTTGATGGCGTCCCGTCAGAACGCCAAACTTTCTCTCTACGGGTCCAGGTCCCGGGACCCCAAGGCGGTATTGATAGAGGCTCTAGCAGCGCCTTGGTCCTTCAATCTGGCTTATGTTTTTCCACCGTTTCCTCTCCTCCCTCGTCTGGTTGCCAGAATCAAGCAGGAGAAGGCTTCGGTGATTCTGATAGCGCCTGCGTGGCCACGCAGGACTTGGTATGCAGACCTAGTGGACATGTCATCTGTCCCACCATGGACACTGCCAATGAGGCAGGATCTTCTAATACAGGGTCTGTTCAAGCATCCAAATCTAGTTTCTCTTCGTCTGACTGCTTGGAGATTGAACGCTTAATTCTATCAAAGCGTGGTTTCTCTGAGTCAGTTATAGATACTCTGATTCAGGCTAGAAAGCCTGTCACCAGGAAAATCTACCATAAGATATGGCGGAAATATCTTTGTTGGTGGTTACTCATGGAGTAAGATTAGGATTCCCAGGATATTGTCTTTTCTCCAAGAAGGATTGGAGAAAGGATTGTCAGCTAGTTCCTTAAAAGAGCAAATAGCTGCTCTGTCTATTCTTTTACACAAGTGTCTGGCAGAGGTACCAGACGTTCAAGCGTTTGCTCAGGCTTTAGTCAGAATCAAGCCTGTCTATAAACCTGTGGCTCCTCCATGGAGTATAAATTTAGTTGTTTCAGTTCTTCAAGGGGTTCCGTTTGAACCTTTACATTCCATAGATATTAAGTTGTTATCTTGGAAAGTTTTGTTTTTAGTAGCTATCTCTTCTGCTCGAAGGGTTTCAGAATTATCTGCCTTACAGTGTGATTCACCTTACCTGGTGTTCCACGCAGATAAGGTAGTTTTGCGTACCAAGCCTGGTTTTCTTCCTAAAGTTGTTTCTAACAAGAATATTAACCAGGAAATAGTTGTTCCTTCTCTGTGTCCTAATCCATCTTCAAAGAAGGAACGTCTACTGCACAATCTTGATGTTGTTCGTGCTTTAAAGTTCTATTTACAAGCAACTAAGGATTTCAGACAAACACCTTCCTTGTTTGTTATCTATTCTGGTAAGAGGAGAGGTCAGAAAGCGACTGCTACCTCTCTTTCTTTTTGGCTGAAAAGCATCATCCGTTTGGCCTATGAGACTGCTGGCCAGCAGCCTCCTGAACGTATTACTGCTCATTCTACCAGAGCAGTGGCTTCCACATGGGCTTTCAAAAATGAGGCTTCTGTTGAACAGATTTGTAAGGCAGCGACTTAGTCTTCACTGCATACTTTTGCCAAATATTACAAATTTGATACTTTTGCTTCTTCGGAGGCTATTTTTGGGAGAAAGGTTTTACAAGCAGTGGTGCCTTCCGTTTAAGGTACCTGTCTTGTTCCCTCCCTTCATCCGTGTCCTAAAGCTTTGGTATTGGTATCCCACAAGTAAAGGATGAATCCGTGGACTGGATACACCTTGCAAGAGAAAACAGAATTTATGCTTACCTGATAAATTACTTTCTCTTGTGGTGTATCCAGTCCACGGCCCGCTCTGGCATTTACGTCAGGTAAAACTTTTTGTTTAAACTACAGTCACCACTGCACCCTATGGTTTCTCCTTTTTCTTCCTAACCTTTGGTCGAATGACTGGGGGGTGGAGCTAAGGGGGGATCTATATGGACAGCTTTGCTGTGTGCTCTCTTTGCCACTTCCTGTAGGGAATGAGAATATCCCACAAGTAAAGGATGAATCCGTGGACTGGATACACCGCAAGAGAAAGTAATTTATCAGGTAAGCATAAATTCTGTTTTTTACCTCTGTGATTACCCTGTATCTAAGCCTCTGTAGACTGCTCCTTATCTCAGTTATTTTAATATACTTTTTACCTCTGTGATTACCCTGTATCTAAGCCTCTGTAGACTGTTCCTTATCTCAGTTATATTAATATACTTTCTTTTTTATGACACAATGAGTCCATGGATCATCTTAATTACTAATGGGATATTCACCTCCTGGTCAGCAGGAGGAGGCAAAGAGCACCACAGCAGAGCTGTTAAATAGCTCCTCCCTTCCCTCCCACTCCAGTCATTCTCTTTGCCTACGTTAGTGATAGGAAGTGGTAAAGTGAGATGTTAGATAAGATCTTCAATCAAGAGTTTTTTATTTTCTTTCATGTAATTAGCAAGAGTCCATGAGCTAGTGACGTATGGGATATACATTCCTACCAGGAGGAGCAAAGTTTCCCAAACCTCAAAATGCCTATAAATACACCCCTCACCACACCCACAATTCAGTTTTACAAACTTTGCCTCCCATGGAGGTGGTGAAGTAAGTTTGTGCTAGATTCTACGTTGATATGCGCTTTGCAGCAGGCTGGAGCCCGGTTTTCCTCTCAGAGTGCAGTGAATGTCAGAGGGATGTGAAGAGAGTATTGCCTATTGAATACAATGGTCTTCCTCTAGGGGATCTATTTCATAGGTTCTCTGTTATCGGTCGTAGAGATTTCTTCTCCTACCTCCCTTTTCAGATCGACGATATACTCTTATATACCATTACCTCTACTGATTCTCATTTCAGTACTGGTTTGGCTATCTACTATATGTAGATGAGTGTCTTGGGGTAAGTAAGTCTTATTTTATTTATGACACTCTAAAGCTATGGTTGGGCACTTTATTTGTAAAGTTCTAAATATATGTGTTTAAACTTATATTTGCCATGATTCAGGATAATCAGTATTCCTTCATTCAGACTGTCAGTTTCATTATTTGGGATAATGCATATGAATAAATATTTTTTTCTTACCTTGAAAATTTTCAATTGACTTTTTTCCCTGTGGGCTGTTAGGCTCGCGGGGGCAGAAAATGCTTCAATTTATTGCGTCATTCTTGGCGCAAAATTTTGTCATTTCCGGCGCCGTAGTTGTTGCCGTAAGTTTGTTTGTTGTTACTTCATTTTTTGACGCATGTGTGTTCAGACTTAAATGTGGGCGTGGTTTTCGGCGTCAGAGGATGTGGCGTCATACTTGGTGCCAAAAAATATGGGCGTTGTACTTGGCGCCAATAATGTGGGTGTCATACTTGGCGCCAAAAATGTGGGCGTCATTCTTGTTCCACTTTTTCTCACATTATTAAAGTCTCACTTTTTTGTTGCTTCTGGTTGCTAGAGGCTTGTTTGTTTTGTATTTTTTCCCATTCCTGAAACTGTTATTTAAGGAATTTGATAATTTTGCTTTATATGTTGTTTTTTTCTATTACATATTGCAAGATTTTCCATAAACTGTTCCTGGATCAGAACATGCTGAGGGATTCCTGTTGCCTGAGATAAGTCCTACCAAAGCTAAGTTCATTTATTTTAAATGTTATGAATGTTTATCTTTAGCTATGGTTTGTAATAAGTTATCATGATAAACTTTTACATGCAGAATCCATTAGTATTTATGCTTTATATATTGCTGTTCTTTTTACATTTTATGTACAAGATATACTTAGAAATTTATAAGAATTTTTTTCTGATTCTATTTTAAAGGCTTTGTCTGACGTCCCGCCTTCTAATAAAATTTCTAGGTCTTTTTCAAAACTTCTTTTAGTTGATGAAGTTTCAAATGACCAACAACATAATGAATTATCCTTCTCTGATGGTGCTTTTTTCTCATTCAGAATTTTTCTTCATCAGATATTGACACTTACAAATCTACTTTTTTATTCTTTAATAGAGTACATTTGTTCCTTGTTCAAAAGGTGTTGATTATTTTGGATATTGAAATATCTAGTTCTTTTGATTTTAAAGACTAGCTAACATTTAAATTCTGCTTATTTATCTTCTGTGGTTTCTTCAGAGGTTTTTTTCCAGTTCCTGATACTAGGGAATGGAATAGGCTGAGAATTTTCTTTTAGTCCTTCTTTAAGGTTTTTTTTGCCGGCAGTTAGTTTTCAGTTTTGAGGAAAGATTCCCCAAGTTCATGGGGCTATCTCTACTCCTGCTAAATATACTATTATTCTTATAGCAAATAGTATTTATTTTTTTCCGTCAGATGGTCGTATCTTATTTAAGGAAAATTATTTTCAGGTACTTTTCTTAGAGCTGTAATTTATTTGGCTGATGTTGCAATTGCTGCATCTTTCTGGTTGGATACTTTAAGATCAAGTATCGGATTATGATTTGTTTAGCATTGTTAAAAGGACAAAATCTTCTACTTTTTTGAAGTTCAGACTAAGTGCTATTGCATTGTCTTGTTATCTTGCATTTGTTGATTATGCAAGTCCAGTGTGTTGTCTGATCCTTTAACTTGATTAACATGCTAATAATTTCATTTGTGTTGTCATTTTATTAAAATATTTCGCAAATGAGGTTTAATCTATGTCTTTAGCTCTTTTAGCTAGAAGAACTTTGTGATTTCAATCTTGAAATGCTAATTTGATTTTTAAAATCCATTTTTCTTTTTTTCCAAGATATTCAATTATTTGGTTCATAATTGGATTCAATTATTTAACTGTTACTCTGGGCTTCAAGATTGAGTTCTAAGACTAAAACTTTAAGCTTATATTAGTTTTCTGTTCTTACTAAGGAACGGAATCCTGAATTCTTCCCCAAGTAACATGTTTATAATTGGAAGTTTTTTTTCTTCATTCAATTAAGCCTTTTAAAAGTTCAAAGTCAGCTCCCTAAGTTTGCATGTAGGTGCGGTTCTTATTCCAGCTTGGCTGGTAAGAGGCAGGTTAAGACTTTTTTGAAATTTGTTTGGTTCTATTCGGTCCAATCTGTGAGAAGTCTTTTTTCTCTATCATATTCCAGCTATTCCAGTAAGACTAACACTTTCCTGAAGTGTGTCTCAGACCTGGAGTTTTCTGGGGTATTTTTTTCCAGTTTCATTTTAGGAACTGGGTTTTGGGGTTTTATTCAAGACTATATTCATTGTTCCAAAGATAGAAAATCTTTTTGAACTGTCATATACGTGAACCATCTTTTAGAATGGTGTTTATATGATCTATTCTGCCTTTTTGGTCAGTGATGGCATTATTTGTTTACAATAGATACAATAGATGCATATCTTCATTTTCTGTTTTCATTCAGATTATTTTTATTTTCTGAGATTCTTTTTTTTTTGACAAGCTTTACCAATTTGTTGCTTTTCCTTCTGGTCTAGCGACAGCTCTAAGAATCTTTTCAAGGTTCTCAGTGTTCCTTTTTTGGACGGTATCGTGGTACTGGCTCAGTCTTTTTCGTTCTGCGGAATCTCATACGATTTACTTTGTTGTTTCTTCAAGACATGCTTAGAGGATCTTTTTATCAAAAGCTCCTTGATTTCTCACTCAAGGGTCACCTTTTTTAGGTTTCCAGATAGATTGTGTCAATGTTTTTGTCTCTAACAGACAAGTGACAAGTTTATTGGGTTCCGTTTGTCGGAACCTTCAGTCTCTATTATTTCCTTCAAGTTGCTATATATGCATGGAAGTTTTAGGTTTCATGGCTGCAGCATTGGATTTGATTCCCTTTGCTCATTTCATAGGAAACCTTTCCAGTTTTTTTATGCTGAATAATGGTGCAGGGATTCTAGGATATCACTTTTTATATCTTTGAAATCCTAATGTTTAACTATCTTTGATTCGGTGGTTAAGATCACCATCATTTAGTTCTACAGGTCTCTTCGGTTCTTTCAACCTGGACCATGATCTCTACAGATGCGAGTCTTTTAGGTTGGGAGGCTGTCTGAGGATCTCTGTCAACACAAGGGGTTTGGAAATCTCAGGCGGCGAGATTACCATTTGATATTTTGGAACTCCGTGCATTCTCAGAGTTCTTCAGTTTGGTTTCTTTTTGAAGAAGAGACGTTTTTTTCAGACAGACAATGTCACAACTGTGGCGTATGTCAATCATCAGGGTGGGACTATCAGTCTTTAGGCTGTGACAGAAGTATCTCGGATATTTGCTTGGACTAAATCCAGCTCCTATCTAATTTCTGTGGTCTTTTTCCCAGGTATAGACAATTGGGAAGCGGATTATCTCTGTTAATCAAGCTTTACATCCGGGAGAATGGTCTCTTTACCCAGATATGTTTTTCAATTTTTCAGATGTGAGGGCTTCCAGAAATAGATCTGATGGCATCTCATCTAAACAAGGAACTTCCCAGGGGCCTATTTAGGTCCTGGGATCCTCAGGCGGAAGTAGTATATGCATTAACACTTCCTTGGAATTATCAATCTGCCTATATTTTTTCATCTCTGGTTCTTCTTTTTAGAGTGATTTTCTAAATCATCAGAGACCAGTCTTTGGTGTGGCTGGTGGCTCCAGCATGGCCACACAGGTTTTGGTATATGGTTCTTGTTCGGATGTCCAGTTGCCAATCTTGGTTACTTCCATTAAGGCCAGACCTTATATCTTAACATTCGTTTTTTTCATCAGGAATTCAAACTATTAATTTGATGGTATGAAAATTTAACGCTTGGTACTTAGTCATAGAAGTTTCTCTGACTCAGTGATTAATACTATGTTGCAGGCTTGTAAATCTGTGTCTAGTAGGATTTATTATCGAGTTTGGAAGATTTACATCTCATGATGCTCTTCTTATGAATTCTCTTGGCATTCTTTTAGAATTCCTAGGATTTTATAGTTTCTTCATAAGGTTTTGTCTGCATGTTCCTTGAAAGGACAAATCTCTGCTTTTTCTGTGCTGTTTCACAGTAAGAATTGCTAAATCTTTCTGATATTCATTGTTTTGTTCAGGCTTTGGTTCGTATCAAGCCTGTCATTTAAGCCAATTTCTCCTCCTTGGAGTCTTATTTTGGTCCTGAAGGCTTTACAGACTCTTCTATTTGAGCATATGCTTTCTTTGGACATTAATTACTTTCATGGAAAGTATTGTTCTTTTTAGACATCTCTTCAGCTAGAACAGTTTTTTGAATTATCTGTTCTTTCTTGTGAATCTCCTTTTTCTGATTTTTCATCAGGATAAGGTGGTTTTTGCTGTCCTCTTTTTAATTTTTACCTAAAGTTGTGAATTCTAACAACATTAGTAGAGGAATTATTGTCCCTTCCTTGTGTCCTAATCCTAAGAATTCTTTGGTAAGATTCTTACATTCTTTGGATGTGGTAAGAGTTTTGAAATATTATGTTGAAGCTACTCAGATTTCAGACAGACTTCTAGTCTATTTGTTAACTTTTCTGGTTTTAGGAAAGGTCAGAAGGCTTCTGCCTTTTCTTTGGCATCTTGGTTAAAGCTTTTGATTCATCATGCTTATTTGGAGTCGGGTTAATCCCCGCCTCTGAGGATTACGGCTCATTCTACTAGGTCAGTTTCTACTTCCTGGACTTTTAAGAATGAAACTTCTGTTGATCAGATCTGCAAAGCAATGACTTGGTCTTCTTTGCATACTTTTACTAAATTCTACCATTTTGATGTTTTCTCTTCTTCAGAAGCAGTTTTTGGTAGAATAGTACTTCAGGCAGCTGTTTCAGTTTGATTCTTCTGCTTATATTTCAGTTTTTTTCATTATAAAAATTGAAACTTTTGATTTGGGTAGTGGATTAATTTTTTCAGCGGAATTGGCTGTCTTTATTTTATCCCTCCCTCTCTAGTGACTCTTGCGTGGAAGTTCCACATCTTGGGTATCTGCTATCCCATACGTCGCTAGCTCATGGACTCTTGCTAATTACATGAAAGAAAACATAATTTATGTAAGAACTTACCTGATAAATTCATTTCTTTCATATTAGCAAGAGTCCATGAGGCCCACCCTTTTTGTGGTGGTTATGATTTTTTTGTATAAAGCACAATTATTCCAATTCCTTATTTTTGATGCTTTCGCTCCTTTCTTATCACCCCACTTCTTGGCTATTCGTTAAACTGAATTGTGGGTGTGGTGAGGGGTGTATTTATAGGCATTTTAAGGTTTGGGAAACTTTGCCCCTCCTGGTAGGAATGTATATCCCATACGTCACTAGCTCATGGACTCTTGCTAATATGAAACAAATTAATTTATCAGGTAAGTTCTTACATAAATTATGTTATTTATTAAGATGGAGTTTATTCGTTCTTTACTTAAAGAAGTGTTGATTGCATTAGATATGGAGGAGTCTAGTCCTCTTGATACTTAATCTACTAAGCGTTTTAATTCGTTTTTTAAACCTCATGTAGTTATTCCAGAAGTTTTTCCAGTTCCTGATGCTATTTCAGAAGTAATTTCTAGGGAATGGAATAGTCTGGGTACTTCATTTACTCCTTCTCCAAGGTTTAAGAAATTGTACCCTGTGCCATCTGATAGATTAGAGTTTTGGGACAAAATCCCTAAAGTTGATGGGGCTATTTCTACTCTTGCTAAACGTACTACTATTCCTACAGCGGATAGTACTTCCTTTAAGGATCCTTTAGATAGGAAGCTTGAATCCTTTCTAAGGAGAGCTTATTTATGTTCAGGTAATCTTCTTAGACCTGCTATTTCTTTGGCTGACGTTGCTGCAGCTTCCACTTTCTGGTTGGAGGCTTTAGCGCAACAAGTGTCAGACCATAATGCTTATAGCATTGTTAAACTTCTTCAACATGCTAATAACTTTATTTGTGATGCCATTTTTTATATCATTAGAATTGATGTCAGGTATATGTCTTTAGCTATTTTAGCTAGAAGAGCTTTATGGCTTAAATCTTGGAATGCAGATATGACTTCTAAGTCAACTTTGTTTTCTCTTTCTTTCCATGGTAATAAATTATTTGGTTCACAGTTGGATTCTATTATTTCAACTGTTACTGGGGGGAAAGGAACCTTTTTGCCTCAGGACAAAAAATCTAAAGGTAAATACAGGGCTGCTAATCGTTTTCGTTCCTTTCGTCAGAATAAGGAACAGAAGCCTGACCCTTCCCCTAAAGGAGCGGTTTCCGTTTGGAAACCTTCTCCAGTCTGGAATATATCCAAGCCTTTTAGAAAGTCAAAACCAGCTCCCAAATCTGCATGAAGGTGCGGCCCTCATTCTAGCACAGCTGGTAGGGGGCAGGTTACGATTTTTCAAAGATATTTGGATCAATTCGATTCACAGTCTTTGGATTCAGAACATTGTTTCACAAGGGTACAGAATAGGTTTCAAGGTAAGGCCGCCTGCGAGAAGATTTTTTCTCTCACGCATTCCAGTAAACCCAGTGAAGGCTCAGGCATTTCTGAAATGTGTTTCAGACCTAGTGTTGGCTGGGGTAATTGTGCCAGTTCCAGTTCTGGAACGGGGTCTGGGGTTTTACTCAAATCTCTTTATTGTTCCAAAGAAGGAGAATTCCTTCAGACCAGTTCTGGATCTAAAAATATTGAATCGTTATGTAAGGATACCAACATTCAAAATGGTGACTATAAGGACTATTCTGCCTTTTGTTCAGCAAGGGCATTATATGTCTACAATAGACTTACAGGATGCATATCTTCATATTCCAATTAATCCAGATCACTATCAGTTCCTGAGATTCTCTTTTCTAGACAAGCATTACCAGTTTGTTGCCCTTCCGTTTGGCCTAGCAACAGCTCCAAGGATCTTTTCAAAGGTTCTCGGTGCCCTTCTCTCTGTAATCAGAGAGCAGGATATTGCGGTATTTCCTTATTTGGACGATATCTTGGTACTTGCTCAGTCTTTACATTCTGCAGAATCTCATACAAATCAACTTGTGTTGTTTCTTCAAAGACATGGTTTGAGGATCAATTTACCAAAGAGTTCCTTGATTCCTCCGACAAATGTAACCTTTTTGGGTTTTCAAATAGATTCAGTGTCCATGATTTTGTCTCTAACAGAAAAGAGACGTCTGAAGTTGGTTTCAGCTTGTCGAATCCTTCAGTCTCAATCATTCCCTTCGGTAGCTTTGTGCATGGAAATTCTAGGTCTCATGACTGCTGCATCGGACGCGATCCCCTTTGCTCGCTTTCACATGAGACCTCTCCAGCTTTGTATGCTGAACCAGTGGTGCAGGGATTATACAAATATATCACAATTAATATCCTTAAATCCCAATGTTCGATCTTCTCTGACTTGGTGGTTGAATCACCATCGTCTAATTCAAGGGGCCTCTTTTGTTCGTCCAACCTGGACTGTGATCTCAACAGATGCGAGTCTTTCAGGTTGGGGAGCTGTATGGGGATCTCTGACAGCGCAGGGGGTTTGGGAATTTCAGGAGGCGAAATTACTAATCAACATTTTGGAACCCCGTGCGATTTTCAGAGCTCTTCAGTTCTGGCCTCTTCTGAAGAGAGAATCGTTTATTTGTTTTCAGACAGACAATGTCACAACCGTGGCGTATGTCAGTGATCAAGGTGGGACTCACAGTCCTCAGGCTATGAAAGAAGTATCTCGGATACTTGTATGGGCGGAAGCCAGCTCCTGTCTAATCTCTGCGGTTCACATCCCAGGTGTAGACAATTGGGAAGCGGATTATCTCAGTCGCCAGACGTTACATCCGGGCGAATGGTCTCTTCACCCAGAGGTTTTTCTTCAGATTGTTCAAATCTGGAGACTTCCAGAAATAGATCTGATGGCCTCTCATCTAAACAAGAAACTTCCCCGGTATCTGTCCAGATCCCGGGATCCTCAGGCGGAAGCAGTGGACGGGTTGTCGCTTCCTTGGAATTATCAACTTGCTTATATCTTTCCGCCTCTAGTTCATCTTCCAAAAGTGATTTCCAAAATTCTAATGGAACGTACGTTTGTATTGCTGGTGGCTCCAGCATGGCCTCACAGGTTTTGGTATGTGGATCTCGTTCGGATGGCAAGTTGCCAACCTTGGACACTTCCGTTAAGGCCAGACCTTCTATCTCAAGGTCCTTTTTTCCATCAGGATCTCAAATCATTAAATTTGAAGGTATGGAGATTGAACGCCTGATTCTTAGTCATAGAGGTTTCTCTGGCTCAGTGATTAATACTATGTTGCAGGCTCGTAAATCTGTGTCTAGAAAGATTTATTACCGAGTCTGGAAGATTTTCATTTCTTGGTGTTCTTCTCATAAATTCTCTTGGCATTCTTTTAGAATTCCTAGAATTTTGCAGTTTCTTCAGGATGGTTTGGATAAGGGTTTGTCTGCAAGCTCTTTGAAAGGTCAAATCTCTGCTCTTTCTGTTCTTTTTCACAGAAAGATTGCTAATCATCCTGATATTCGTTGTTTTGTACAGGCTTTGGTTCGCATCAAGCCTGTCATTAAGTCAATCTCTCCTCCTTGGAGTCTTAATTTGGTTTTGAGGGCTTTACAGGCTCCTCCGTTTGAGCCTATGCATTCTCTGGATATTAAATTACTTTCTTGGAAAGTTTTGTTCCTTTTGGCCATCTCTTCTGCTAGAAGAGTTTCTGAGTTATCTGCTCTTTCTTGTGAATCTCCTTTTCTGATTTTTCATCAGGATAAGGCGGTATTGCGGACTTCATTTAAATTTTTACCTAAGGTTGTGAATTCTAACAAAATTATTAGAGAGATTGTTGTCCCTTCATTGTGTCCTAATCCTAAGAATTCTATGGAGAAATCTTTACATTCTTTGGATGTAGTAAGAACATTGAAATATTATGTTGAAGCTACTAAAGGTTTTAGAAAGACTTCTAGTCTATTTGTTATCTTTTCTGGTTCCAGGAAAGGTCAGAAGGCTTCTGCTATTTCCTTGGCGTCTTGGTTAAAGTCTTTGATTCATCATGCTTATGTAGAGTCGGGTAAGTCCCCGCCTCAAAGGATTACAGCTCATTCTACTAGGTCAGTTTCTACTTCCTGGGCTTTTAGGAATGAAGCTTCTGTTGATCAAATTTGCAAAGCAGCAACTTGGTCTTCTTTGCATACTTTTACTAAATTCTACCATTTTGATGTTTTTTCTTCTTCTGAAGCAGTTTTTGGTAGAAAAGTACTTCAGGCAGCCGTTTCAGTTTGATTCTTCTGCTTATAATTTCAGTTTTTTTCCATTATGAGATTAAAACTTTTTTATTTGGGTTGTGGATTATTTTCTCAGCGGAATTGGCTGTCTTTATTTTATCCCTCCCTCTCTAGTGACTCTTGCGTGGAAGTTCCACATCTTGGGTATTTATTATCCCATACGTCACTAGCTCATGGACTCTTGCTAATTACATGAAAGAAAACATAATTTATGTAAGAACTTACCTGATAAATTAATTTCTTTCATATTAGCAAGAGTCCATGAGGCCCACCCTTTTTTGTGGTGGTTATGATTTTTTTGTATAAAGCACAATTATTCCAATTCCTTATTTGTAATGCTTTCGCTCCTTTCTTATCACCCCACTTCTTGGCTATTCGTTAAACTGAATTGTGGGTGTGGTGAGGGGTGTATTTGTAGGCATTTTAAGGTTTTGTAAACTTTGCCCCTCCTGGTAGGAATGTATATCCCATACGTCACTAGCTTATGGACTCTTGCTAATATGAAAGAAATGAATTTATCAGGTAAGTTCTTACATAAATTATGTTTTTAAAGTAGTGCAAGATTGTGCAGCTTTGTTGTAGGGTGTAGCCGTAGTCCATATCAGTCTCTTCAGTAGAGCAGTGGTGGCTTTAGAGCATTGGCAACTTGTGGGACATAATTCTCACTGCGCCTCCCATATTCTGATGCTGCCCTTACACTGAAAACTTTCGTTTACTTGCAGGTCCATGGGAGGGAGAGGACCTCTCAAACCTGGGAACTGCCTTGCTGCCAGGCAGAAGATGCGGTAAGTGCTGACTTTATTTCTGGGGGTAGAAAGTTTGGGCACATTTTTTACAGACCTCAGTGTAAGTGAGCTCTTTGAAAGGATATAGATTGTCCTAGTGTATTAAAGGACACAAGAAGGCAGCTTGGATGCAGGCACTGGGGCTAGATGTGTCAGGTGAGTCTCTGCTCCGGCGGTTTTATAACTAATAATAACCGACATATTTACAGCAATGAGCATGAAACAAAGACAGTGAGCTCAGTGTTAAAGGTCTTCTCCTGGAGTAAGAGTGTTTGACTGTAAAATATTAGCAATCGGATCAGCAGCTACCTAACAAGGGAAGCTGATCAGTCTGCTAATTCGTTCCCTGTGTTTGTTAAATAATCATGGTGACCGGGAGATGGATATTGAAATGCCTGCGATGGTCGGAGCTTGTGTGGCGCACCTCTTCTCTAGCACTTCCGGTTATTGGAAGGAACGGAGAATTTTAGTTAGTTTATTTGCGCTTGGGTTTAGGTGCTTAGGGAACGCTCATACGTTTAGAGAAGCGCGCCCCTTGCTGGAATGCAAGAGCTCACAGAAGTGGGTGTGAGCGGGTGCCTACATGTGTGACAGTTCCTGGCTGCTCAGTAACAGCTTAGTGCTGAAGTCACCTGCTGCAGTATCTTTTTTTCGGAAGAGAGGAAGACCTTTAGATCAGAGTGGTTGCGTTTAGACAACGCTACAAATGAGTCAATTTGTGCAGAAAGGCTAATAGGAACCTCAGCTGGGTTAAGCTAAGGTGTAGAGGTTTTTTTCAATACTTGTGTGAAGTAAAAAATGTCGCCAGTATTTATCAAAATTCTAGAGACATTTTTGGGGCACAACTTTTTTGCGATGTCAAGCGAATGGCTGATCCTAGTTTTCTTGCGAAAATGTTATTTATCAATCTTAATTTTAGACACCGGTAAATGGTTTATTATTTTAATCAAGTGATTGTTTAAAAGAATGTTATTTCTTATATATTAAAGTTAGTTTTATTTTGCCCCTTCTTTGGCTCTTTCATTAAGGAAGGTTGCCCGTTTTTTGGAGCTTATCTTCGTTCTTTTTAATACTTATTTCAATTGCACTTAAATTATTTTACTTTTTTATAATATATTTTTTATTATTCAGGATCTGCGCCTTGTTGTGGGCAATTTCTAACCCTAGATACAGCAAGAAAAAGACTTATTTCCATTTTCCCTGCAGACAAACAACAATATCGCTCTTTATTTTTCACTCCTTGCAACCTACAAATTGGCGAGATTAAAAACAGTGAATATTGCATGCCCCACTTTCCATAATTATATGAGAACTGCGAATATATACGGGCATTTTAAAATGCCAATAGAAATTAATACAAGAATTAGGCATTTCCAGACAACTTATTTGCATATATTTAAAGGGACAGTCTAGGTCAAAAAAAACTTTCATGATTCAGATAGAGCATGTCATTTTAAACAATTTTCCAATTTACTTTTATCACCAATTTTGCTTTGTTCTCTTGGAATTTTTAGTTGAAAGCTTAACCTAGGAGGTTCATATGCTAATTTCTTAGACCTTGAAGGCCACCTCTTTTCAGAATGCGTTTTAACAGTTTTTCACCACTAGAGGGTGTTAGTTCACGTATTTCATATAGATAACACTGTGCTTGTGCACGTGAAGTCATCTGGGAGCAGGCACTGATTGGCTAAACTGCAAGTCTGTCAAAAGAACTGAAATAAAGGGGCAGTTTGCACAGGCTTAGATACAAGATAATCACAGAGGTTAAAAGTGTATTATTATAACTGTGTTGGTTATGCAAAACTGGGGAATGGGTAATAAAGGGATTATCTATCTTTTAAAAAAATAAAAATTCTGGTGTAGACTGTCCCTTTAAGACTTGGGAATGGTCATGAGTCAATTTGTTTGCACATATGAAAAGTTGCGACTTTATTGGCACATAACCTTTCATAAATATGGTGATATCATTTGTGAGATTTTTTTTTACGACAAATGTGAGAATTTTCTTATTCTCACTTTCATAAATCTTGCCCCTAATGTACCTACTCATATAACGTATGCACCTAGCCATTTCTGCCACATTTACAAAAAAAAAAGTTACTCTTTAAGATTTAAAGAGACAGTAATGGTTTTTTATGTGTTAAACTTTTTTTTTTTTTTTTTTTATTGAGGTATATTCAAACACAACAGAATACCATTCACATTCAGTATATAACAGAAATAATCTAATACAAGTGCACAGATCATTACGTAAAAAGCTTTGTCCACACTATACAACTGTAATGTACACAAAGCCTATAATGACTCATTGCCAGTGGATCTTATAATACCGTGATACATTTACATTAACATAGTTATATAACCTCAAATATTTTTCCTATTCATACCTATTTCACAGTAACATTTTGGTCAAGAATTCTAAGAAGCACGTTTCTTCTATTTAGCGTTACAAAATATCTTACTATAATAGGTGAGCATGAGTACTCCCTTATGTTCAGTATGATAGGGGGGAGGGAAATATTCTGAAAACAACAGATAAAGCAAATGTCCAATGCTATATAAGCCTGATAGATGTTATAGCAATAAATAGTGCTAAAAAATTTAGCCAGGTAAAGTTGCATAATACCTAAGGGTATCGTCATATATATTAGATAAGGGGCAAAAACTAGAATAGACTAACAAATAAAAATACCAGTACAAGTATTATGCCCAGGAGTAATGTGTTATCTGCCCAGAAAGCAGTAGTCTATGCAACTATCAAAAATCTCATATCACTTAAACTCCTTGTAAGGAACAGAAGCTTACGAACACTGAGACAAGTAGTAGAATTTCGGGGGGGAGAAAATAAAAAAAAAAAACCGATGGAATCTATGTTCCTGTGCTTATCCAGTAAGCAAATATAGCTATAGCTATGGGGGGCGGATTCAATTTAAAATTATGGAAGAAGAGAATCTGCAACTGACATATATAGCTCATATTGGGAATACGAGAAGAGGGACAATTGGGGGGCATTCCTGGTGTTGTGTAGATATGCATAGCTATATGATTATCTTGGACAGTTATACCTATATATAATAGAGAAGAGAATATAAAGCACGAAATAAAACGCATGATATACACAATAATAACAGAACACTGTACAGTACAGAATAGCTTGGTATGGCAATATCTAAATATTTCCTTTGTCCCATGAAAACAAGCAACAGTTTGTAATATATATATACCTATAGCCCCTTAGAGGCCTTTTAAACTATTTTTCCCCCTCATGTCTTACTAAAAACTTACAGTACATAGCCAGTAGTCAAACATTTTGGCTGAACCATAACTATTGCGAGTGAGGGGCCATATAAATAGCAACTGGAAAGAGGAAGGGCCATAGTTATGACAGAAAATCAGAGGTAGAAGTGCCCTCTCCTATCTCATGAACATCAACATATTGGATATAGCGCCAATACCAACCAGTATATAATAAAAAATAAGAACTGTATGCTGTACTTGTGAGGAGCATCATGGTTATACAGGTCTATACGCAAACACAGGATGGAAACATACATAATACATATCAAGCAAAGCAATAGGCAACTGCTCAACACTTAGAAACCTGCACAGTGTAATACATAAGAATAGTCAGTCCCTTCCTCGGTGTTGACCTGCTCATATAAATGTACATACATATATATTGAATGAACATATTAGGGTCATAGATAGATATACGCCACCCCAAGGAATAGTATATAAGCCTGCCGGAAGGGCATGGGCCCTATGCCCCGCGGCAGTGGAGTTAGTGTTCTAGTACAGGTTCAGTCTAGATTATAGCTCTCGTAGCGTGAGCCCGATTATCTGGTATTTATTTGCAACCATAGGTCTCAATTAGGGGCCTCAATGAGTCATTCTTATAGCCCTGCGTCACTACATAGTGTCATTTTAACCCTTCAAATGTCAAACTGAGGGAGGCTCTAAATATAAATATAATAAATAAATATACTATACAAGGCCTTCAGACCTCCTTAAATGTCTACTATGAGGTGCAGTGGTCTATTCGTAACATGTTACATATTAAAATAACACACACTAACTAAGTAAAAAATAGCAATATAAACATGAACAGGTATTCATACGTTCTGCATGCATCAATTTCCCATAGAGTCCCAACAACTCCATAATTATGACCCCTAGCCTGTAATAGTAATACTATCTTAGAAAGGATTTGCAAGTATCTGGGGGTACGTGACAGGCAACAGAAGGACAGTTGATAGCCGCGTGTCCTCCCGGTACCAGTCAATAGGTTTCACCACGATATCCGTTAGCAGTCTCTGCGTAGTGTCCCCATGCCAAAACACTTGCATTTACACCAAAGAGCAGAAAGGTAAGCAGATCATGAATGCATTCCGTGGGAGGAAAAAATAAGAGTTACCGTCACTGACAAGCCTCTAAGTGCTCTGGGCAATATTGGTCCAACAATGTTGGGAACTTGACAATGGTCGTTCAGACATGTATCCACCTGGGTCCCACAGCAGCCTCCATTGTTTCAGCCCCAGGTAATGTGGAAGTCGCAGCATAATATCTATGTGCGCAGTTACCAACTCATCAAGTTGGAACCGGGACTCATCCTCCATCCTCGATCGCTGCATGTGGGGGAGAGAAGCTCGGCTTACCTTGCCTTTGTAGCCATGGGTATTGACCATGTGTGCCGCTCTATATGTGCCGGCGGTTCAGGGTTCTCAGCCACAAACCCCAGAACACTCACAGATGGAGGAAGAAGAGGATCCCTGCACAGTGCGAGTGAAAGTCCCGTGCTGCAATTGCTCCCCGTGAGCGGCACAATGGCGTCCGGTATAGTCACCTTACGTGGCAGTGGCGCCACATTCTCTTGTCTCCTAGCACTTCTAGTCTCCACTAGTATGTCCTGTTGTGGAACAATGAGAAACAGCCGCTGAAGCTGAACTTGCATTTCCTTCTTGAATTCTGTCAGTGCAAACTGTAGCGCTGCATGAAGGTCCTCCATTTTGCCGTTTAGTGTGGCGCAGTTTGGGCTCCCTACCCAATTATACAGTCTAAGAGCTCTTTTTCAATACCTTGAAATATGTATATATATGTCTAAGGGTTTTTGAATGTTTCAATATTAAATTGAAGGTTATATCCTACAATTATCCACAAGTTTAAAAGCTTTGAGCAGGGAGCCCTCCACAGACACGTCTGGTCCCTTCAGCGGCAGACTCCGCCCCCTATGTGTTAAACTTTATTAAAGAAATTTAAGATTTTATTTAATTAATAATCTTTTATCTGTTCCCTATGTTGTGAGAGAACTGCCACTTAAATAAAAAAGTTTCTCTTTAAAATTTAAAGAGACAGTAACGGTTTTGATATAGCCCACACATGCAGTGCCCTGCGTCTCCTCACTAATTCCACCTGGAATTATTTGGCAAGACATTGCTTCCTAAGATCATTGAAGCGATCTCTGATGCATTGTCTGTTTTCTCCAACATTGGTGTGTCCGGTCCACGGCGTCATCCATAACTTGTGGGAATATTCTCTTCCCCAACAGGAAATGGCAAAGAGCACAGCAAAAGCTGTCCATATAGTCCCTCCTAGGCTCCGCCCACCCCAGTCATTCTCTTTGCCGTTGCACAGGCAGCATCTCCACGGAGATGGTGAAGAGTATGTGGTGTTTAGTTGTAGTTTTTTATTCTACTATCAAGAGTTTGTTATTTTAAAATAGTGCTGGTATGTACTATTTACTCTGAAACAGAAAAGGATGAAGAGTTCTGTTTGTAAGAGGAAGATGATTTTAGCAGCAGTTACTAAAATCGTTTGCTGTTTCCACATAGGACTGTTGAGATGAAATAACTTCAGTTGGGGGAAACAGTTGGCAGACTTTTCTGCTTAAGGTATGACTAGCCATATTTCTAACAAGACCATGTAATGCTGGAAGGCTGTCATTTCCCCTCATGGGGACCGGTAAGCCATTTTATTCTGTTAAGTGTGATCAGTCCACGGGTCATCATTACTTGTGGGATATTAACTGCTCCCCTACAGGAAGTGCAAGAGGATTCACCCAGCAGAGTTGCTATATAGCTCCTCCCCTCTACGTCACCTCCAGTCATTCTCTTGCACCCAACGACTAGATAGGATGTGTGAGAGGACTATGGTGATATATTTAGTTTTTATATCTTCAATCAAAAGTTTGTTGTTTTATAATAGCACCGGAGTGTGTTATTCCTTCTCTGGTAGAATTTGAAGAAGAATCTACCTGAGTTTTTTTCTATGATTTTAGCCGGAGTAGTTAAGATCATAATGCTGTTTCTCGGCCATCTGAGGAGAGGTAAACTTCAGATCAGGGGACAGCAGGCAGATTAATCTGCAAAGAGGTATGTAGCAGTTTATTATTTTCTGACATGGAATTGATGAGAAAATCCTGCCATACCGTTATAATGTAAACCCAGCCTTGAATGCAGTAGATGTAGCTGATATCAGGCTGTCATGTATGTATATTTTATACTTCTCTGGTTTTTAGACTGTATACATAGACTTAACCTAATTTGCAGGGGGGCCCCCGATCCGGGACCGGATCTAGTGGGGGGCAGACTTTCCCTCTTCGCCCAGGCTTGGGCAAGAGATGTTCAGGATCCCTGGGCGTTAGAGATCATATCTCAGGGATACCTTCTGGACTTCAAATCCTCTCCCCCAAGAGGGAGATTTCATCTATCAAGGTTGTCAACAAACCTAACAAAGAAGGAAGCGTTTCTACGCTGCGTACAAGATCTTTTATTAATGGGAGTGATCCATCCAGTTCCGCGGTTGGAACAAGGACAAGGGTTTTACTCAAATCTGTTTGTAGTTCCCAAAAAAGAGGGAACCTTCAGGCCAATCTTGGATTTAAAGATCCTAAACAAATTCCTAAGAGTTCCATCGTTCAAGATGGAAACTATTCGAACAATTTTTGCCCATGATCCAAGAGGGTCAGTACATGACCACAGTGGATTTAAAGGATGCTTACCTTCACATACCGATTCACAGAAGTCATTACCGGTATCTAAGGTTTGCCTTTTTAGACAGGCATTACCAGTTTGTAGCTCTTCCATTCGGACTGGCTACGGCTCCAAGAATCTTCACAAAGGTTCTGGGCACTCTTCTGGCGGTACTAAGACCGCGAGGAATTTCAGTAGCTCCGTACTTAGACGACATACTGATACAAGCTTCAAGCTTTCAAACTGCCAAATCTCATACAGAGATAGTACTGGCATTTCTAAGGTCGCATGGATGGAAAGTGAACGAAGAGAAAAGTTCTCTCTTTCCACTCACAAGAGTTCCCTTCCTGGGGACTCTGATAGATTCTGTAGAAATGAAAATTTACCTGACAGAGGACAGGTTAACAAAACTTCAAAATGCATGCCGTGTCCTTCATTCCATTCAACACTCTAAATCTGAATCAAGAGACCAGAAATTCTCTTCTATGGTGGCTTTATCGGCCACATCTGTCCAGGGGAATGCCATTCAGCAGGCCAGACTGGTCAATTGTAACAACAGACGCCAGCCTACTAGGTTGGGGCGCTGTCTGGAATTCTCTGAAGGCTCAGGGACTATGGAATCAGGAGGAGAGTTTTCTTCCAATAAACATTCTGGAATTGAGAGCAGTCCTCAATGCTCTTCTGGCTTGGCCCCAGTTAACAACTCGGGGGTTCATCAGGTTCCAGTCGGACAACATCACGACTGTAGCTTATATCAACCATCAGGGAGGGACAAGAAGCTCCCTAGCAATGATGGAAGTATCGAAGATAATTCGCTGGGCAGAGTCTCACTCTTGCCACCTGTCTGCAATCCACATCCCGGGAGTGGAGAACTGGGAGGCGGATTTCTTAAGTCGACAGACTTTTCATCCGGGGGAGTGGGAACTTCATCCAGAGGTCTTTGCCCAAATACTTCGACGTTGGGGCAAACCAGAGATAGATCTCATGGCGTCTCGACAGAACGCCAAGCTTCCGCGCTACGGGTCCAGATCCAGGGATCCGGGAGCGGTCCTGATAGATGCCTTGACAGCACCATGGACCTTCAGGATGGCTTATGTGTTTCCACCTTTCCCGATGCTTCCTCGATTGATTGCCAGAATCAAACAGGAGAAAGCATCAGTGATTCTAATAGCGCCTGCATGGCCACGCAGGACTTGGTATGCAGATCTGGTGGACATGTCATTCTGTCCACCTTGGTCGTTACCTCTGAAACAGGACCTTCTGATTCAGGGTCCTTTCAAACATCAAAATCTAACTTCTCTGAAGCGGACTGCTTGGAAATTGAACGCTTGATCTTATCAAAGCGTGGTTTTTCTGAGTCAGTTATTGATACCTTAATACAGGCTAGGAAGCCTGTTACCAGAAAGATTTACCATAAAATATGGCGTAAATACCTATATTGGTGCGAATCCAAAGGTTACTCTTGGAGTAAGGTTAGGATTCCTAGGATATTGTCTTTTCTACAAGAAGGTTTAGAAAAGGGGTTATCCGCTAGTTCCTTAAAGGGACAGATCTCAGCTCTGTCCATTCTGTTACACAAGCGTCTGTCAGAAGTTCCAGACGTTCAGGCTTTTTGTCAGGCTTTGGCCAGGATTAAACCTGTGTTTAAAGCTGTGGCTCCACCATGGAGTTTAAACCTTGTTCTTAACGTTTTACAGGGTGTTCCGTTTGAACCCCTTCATTCCATTGATATAAAGTTGTTATCTTGGAAAGTTCTATTTTTAATGGCTATTTCCTCGGCTCGAAGAGTCTCTGAGTTATCAGCCTTACATTGTGATTCTCCTTATTTGATTTTTCACTCGGATAAGGTAGTTCTGCGTACTAAACCTGGGTTCTTACCTAAGGTAGTCACTAACAGGAATATCAATCAGGAGATTGTTGTTCCATCCTTGTGCCCAAATCCTTCTTCGAGGAAGGAACGTCTTTTGCACAATCTGGATGTAGTTCGTGCCCTTAAATTTTATTTACAGGCAACTAAAGATTTTCGACAAACGTCTTCCCTGTTTGTCGTTTACTCTGGTCAGAGGAGAGGTCAAAAAGCTTCTGCTACCTCTCTCTCTTTTTGGCTTCGTAGCATAATTCGTTTAGCTTATGAGACTGCTGGACAGCAGCCTCCTGAAAGAATTACAGCTCATTCCACTAGAGCTGTGGCTTCCACTTGGGCCTTTAAGAATGAGGCCTCTGTTGAACAGATTTGCAAGGCTGCAACTTGGTCTTCGCTTCATACTTTTTCCAAATTTTACAAATTTGACACTTTTGCTTCCTCGGAGGCTATTTTTGGGAGAAAGGTTCTTCAGGCAGTGGTTCCTTCTGTATAAAGAGCCTGCCTATCCCTCCCGTCATCCGTGTACTTTTGCTTTGGTATTGGTATCCCACAAGTAATGATGACCCGTGGACTGATCACACTTAACAGAAGAAAACATAATTTATGCTTACCTGATAAATTCCTTTCTTCTGTAGTGTGATCAGTCCACGGCCCGCCCTGTTTTTTTAAGGCAGGTAAATATTTTTTAAATTATACTCCAGTCACCACTACACCCTTGGCTTCTCCTTTCTCGTTGGTCCTTGGTCGAATGACTGGAGGTGACGTAGAGGGGAGGAGCTATATAGCAACTCTGCTGGGTGAATCCTCTTGCACTTCCTGTAGGGGAGCAGTTAATATCCCACAAGTAATGATGACCCGTGGACTGATCACACTACAGAAGAAAGGAATTTATCAGGTAAGCATAAATTATGTTTTCTTAGTCTCAAACAGAATAAAGGGCTTAATATGGGCTATAAAACTGGTAGACACTTTTATGGGCTAGATCGATGGCTTTATTTGGGCATTTTATACAGCTTGAGGTTGAAATTCACACTTTATAACTTTGGGGAACGTTATTTTCACGGCAGGCACTGGCTTAGACACCTTCCCAGTCAGGAAAGGCCTTCTATGTAGTAGGCAGAGCCTCATTTTCGCGCCATTATTGCGCAATTACTTTTGAGAGCAGGACATGCAGCTGCATGTGTATGGGTCTGGAAGTAGTTGAAAAGATCCCTAGAAGGCTTCATCTGGTAGCGTATACCCCCCTGGGTTTGGTAAAGTCGCAGCAAAGGCTGTAGCTGGGACTGTAGAGGGGTTAAAACTATAAACGGCTCCGGTTTTGTCATTTTAAGGGTTAAAGGTCTGAAATTTGGGGTGCAATGCTTTGAATGCTTTAAGACACTGTGCTGAAAATTTGGTTAAAATTGAACAATTCCTTCATAGTTTTTCACATATTCAGTAAAAAAGTGTGCCCTGTTAAAAATTTAAAGAGACAGTAACGGTTTTATTTTAAAACGGTTTTTGTACTTTATTGACAAGTTTAAGCCTGTTTAACATGTCTGTGCCTTCAGATAAACTATGTTCTGTATGTATGGAAGCCAATGTGTCTCCCCCTTCAAAATTGTGTGATAATTGTGCCATAGCGTCCAAACAAAGTAAGGACAGTACTGCCACTGATAGTAAAGTTGCCCAAGATGATTCATCAGATGAAGGGAGTAGACATAGTTCTACATCATCTCCTTCTGTGTCTACACCAGTTTTGCCCACGCAGGAGGCCCCTAGTACTTCTAGCGCGCCAATGCTTGTTACTATGCAACAATTGACGGCAGTAATAGATAACTCCATAGCAAATATTTTATCCAAAATGCCTGCATTTCAGAGAAAGCGCGATTGCTCTGTTTTAAACACTGTAGAGCAGGAGGGTGCTGATGATAATTACTCTGTCATACCCTCACACCAATCTTTAGTGGCCATGAGGGAGGTTTTGTCAGATGGGGAAATTTCTGATTCAGGTAGAATTTCTCAACAGGCAGAACCTGATGTTGTGACATTTACATTTAAATTGGAGCATCTCCACGCACTGCTTAAGGAGGTGCTATCTACTCTGGATGATTGTGACAACCTGGTCATTCCAGAAAAATTGTGCAAGATGGACAAGTTCCTAGAGGTTCCGGTGCACCCCGACGCTTTTCCTATACCCAAGCGGGTGGCGGACATAGTGAATAAGGAGTGGGAGAACCCCGGCATACCTTTTGTCCCCCCTCCTATATTTAAAGTTTTATTTAGAAGCAACAAAGGATTTCAGACAAACGTCTTCTCTGTTTGTCGTTTATTCTGGCAAGAGGAGAGGTCAAAAAGCTACTGCTACCTCTCTTTCCTTTTGGCTGAAAAGCATCATCCGATTGGCTTACGACGGCAGCCTCCTGAGCGCATCACAGCTCACTCTACTAGGGCTGTGGCTTCCACATGGGCCTTCAAGAACGAGGCTTCTGTTGATCAGATATGTAAGGCAGCGACTTGGTCTTCCCTGCACACTTTTGCCAAATTCTACAAATTTGATACTTTTGCTTCCTCGGAGGCTATTTTTGGGAGAAAGGTTTTGCAAGCCGTGGTGCCTTCTGTTTAGGTAACCTGATTGGCTCCCTCCCTTCATCCGTGTCCTAAAGCTTTGGTATTGGTTCCCACAAGTTATGGATGACGCCGTGGACCGGACACACCAATGTTGGAGAAAACAGAATTTATGCTTACCTGATAAATTACTTTCTCCAACGGTGTGTCCGGTCCACGGCCCGCCCTGGTTTTTTAATCAGGTTTGATGGATTTCTTTCTTTAACTACAGTCACCACGGCACCCTATAGTTTCTCCTGTTTTTTTTCTCCTGTCCGTCGGTCGAATTACTGGGGTGGGCGGAGCCTAGGAGGGACTATATGGACAGCTTTTGCTGTGCTCTTTGCCATTTCCTGTTGGGGAAGAGAATATTCCCACAAGTTATGGATGACGCCGTGGACCGGACACACCGTTGGAGAAAGTAATTTATCAGGTAAGCATAAATTCTGTTTTTCCCATGCTACGGGAAAACACTTGAGGAAATATATTTAAGTAGCTTTTCTGAATTTTCTTCTCTGAAGCCTGAAGAGGAGGATACTTCGGTAGTATATAAGGGGAAAATCTAAGACTCTGTGTAATTCCTTTGTTTGATACTGAGGTGTTTTCTTTCAGTTTAATCTTTTACACCTCCGTTTGTCACTTTGGGAGGTTCTTGTTTCCCTGGACGCCGCCGACATCTCTGGCGTAATCATTCCTAATATGTCCAGAAAACTTTACAAAGATGATTGGAAGGATAGAGAGAAACTGGGTCCCCCCTTTTCTCCAGATATAGTAGACTCTATCAAGGGGTCTTGTCAATGGTACCCAGGGAATGTGTGTACGTCAGAGTTTATAACTACCTTCGGTTTGTATTGCTTGTCACCAGTACGGTGGCGTACCGTTTTTGATGCGTTGTCTGAATTTTTCAGACAGACACTCCTCTCGATGAAATCCAGGATAGGATTAAGGCAATTAATTTAGCCAACTCCTTTATTTCAGAGACTCCACTTCAGGGTTTTTAAGCTAGGAGCTAAGATTTCAGGCTTTGCCACATGGCCCGTAGAGCATTAGAGGAAAGATATTGAACTGCGGATGCCTCATTTGAGTATAATCTTTGGTGATTCCTTACAAGGGAAAGACCTTGTTTGGACCTGTTTTAACAGAAGGTCTCTGATATTACGAGAGGTAAGGGACATTCCCTCCCTCAGGATAAGAAAACAGTTGTCAGTGTAGTTTAGTCCCTTTCGAAATTTCAAGGGAAGTGGTTCAAATCTTTCTGCCAAGCAGGAGCAGTCTAAACCTTCCTGGCGAACCAGTCAATCTTGGAATAGGGGAAAGCAATCCAAGAATCCTGCTGGTGAACCAAAGACAGTAGGATAGGCCTGCCCCCAATATGGGGATACAATATGGAGTTTAGGACTTTTTCTCCCAGGGGCGGGTCTTTGCTTTCAAGATTATCTGCAGAAGAAGAGAGGCATTCTTACTCTGCGTTGGAGACCACTCTGTCATGGGAATGATAGTTCCTGTTCGGATTCAGGAACAGGGTCTGGGGAAATCTTCAGGTCTATTTTAGATCCCAGGAGTCTTAAAAATTCCTCAGAGTACCGTCCTTCAGATGGAAGCTATTCGTTCCATTCTCCCTTGATCCAAGAGGGTCAATCTATGACAACTGTAGATTTTAAGATGCGTATTTGCATGTTCCATTGAACAACAAGCAAGTTCCTTCACGTATATGTCGTTATCCTTCCTGAGATCTCTCGGACGGAAGGTAAATTTGGGAAAGAGTTCCTTAGCCCCAAGTACAAGGGTTTCTTTCGTGGGAACAATAATAGATTCTCTATCAATGATGATTTTCCGGACAGTAGTCAGGAAATCAAAGATGTTCGATACTTGTCTGGCTCTTTAGTTCACTCCTCGGCCTTCAGTGGCTCAGTGCATGGAGGTAATAGGGCTGATGATAGCGGCAATAGACATCATCCCGGTTTCTAGGTTCCATCTCAGACCTATGCAATTAAGTATGCTTAGGCCTATGGAGCGGAAATTATGCAAACTTGTCTCCTTGAATACTTTTGGAGCAGGAGACAAGGGATTCTATTCAATGGTGGTTGTCTCGAGATCATCTCTCCCAGGGAACCTGCTTTCGCAGACCATCTGGGGTGATTGTGACAACAGACGTCAGTCTTCTAGGTTGGGGAGCAGTCTTGGGCTCCCTAAAGGCTCGGGGAATTTGGACTCAGTCAGAGTCTGCTCTTCCTATAAACATTCTGGAACTGAGGGCTATTTTCTATGCTCTTCTGACCTGGCCTCAGTTAGCTTCGGTCCAGTTTATCAGGTTCCTGTCGGACAACTTAACTTTAGTGGCTTGCATCAATCATCAGGGAGGAACGAGGAGTTCCTTAGTGATGACAGAGGTAACCAAAATAGTCCAGTGGGCGGGAGCCCACTCTTGCTTTCTGTCGGCGACCCACATCCCAGGGGTGGACAACTGGGAGGCGGACTTCCTGAGCAGTTAGACCTTTCATTCGGGGGAGTGGGACCTCCATCCGTTAAGTGTTTTCCAGTCTGATTCTCAAACTGGGTCATCCGGAATTGGATCTCATGGCATCTCGGCAGAATGCCAAGATACCGAGGTACGGTTCGAGGTCCAGGGACTCTTAGGCGGTACTAGTAGTTGCCCTGGCTGTACCTTGGATCTTCGGTCTAGCATACCTATTTCCTCAGTTTACTCTTCTTCCTTTGTGATGCCCGAATCAAGCTGGAGAAGGCCTCGTGATACTCTTTGCACCGGCTTGGCCTCGCAGGATTTGGTATGCAGATCTGGTGGACATGTCATCCGTTGAGGAAGGATTTTCTAATCAGGCGTCCTTTCTTCACCCATGTCTAGTTTCTTTGAAGCTGACTGAGTGAAGATTGAACGCTTAATTTTACTCAAGCGGGACTTTTCGGAATCGGTCATAGAGACCATGAGTCAGGTTCATAAACCTGTAACTAGTAGATTTACCATACGATTTGATGTAAATTTCTCTATTGGTGTGAATCCAAGGTCTACTCCTGGAGTAGAGTTGGGATTCCTAGATTTTTGTCCTTTCTCCAAGAGGTTTTGGAGAAAGGATTTTTCGTCCAGTTCCCTAAAGGGTCAAATCTCTGCCTTATCTATTTTGTTACACAAACGTCTGGCGGATGTCCCAGATGTACAATCATTTTGTCAGGCCTTGGTCAGGATCAGGCCTGTGTTCAAACCAGTTACTCCTCCATGGAGTGTAAATTTAGTTTTCAAAGTTCTTCAAGGGGCTCCGTTTGAGCCTATGTATTCCTTAGATATTAAGTTGTTATCTTGGAAGGTTTTATTTCTTGTTGCTCTTTCTTCTGCTCGGAGAGTGTCAGAGCTTTCGGCATTGCAGTATGAGTCTCCTTATCTTATTTTCCATGCAGATAAGGTTCTGATCTGAACATTAATCAGGAGATTGTTGTTCCTTCTTTGTGTCCTAATCCTTCTTCTCAGAAAGAACGACTTCTGCACAATTTGGATGTGGTCCGTGCTTTAAAGTTTTACCTGCAGGCGACTAAGGACTTTCGTCAGTTTTCTTCTTTGTTTGTGATTTTCTCAGGAAAATGTAAGGGACAGAAAGCTACGGCTACTTCTCTTTCTTTTTAGCTGAAGAGTATCATACGTTTTGCATATGAGACTGCTGGACAACACGAGGGCTGTTGCTTCTTCTTGGGCATTCAAAAATGAAGCTTCTGTGGAACAGATTTGCAAGGCTGCAACTTAGTCTTCTCTTCACACTTTTTCAAAGTTCTACAAATTTGACACCTTTGCCTTGGCTGAGGCCGTTTTTGGGAGAAAGGTTCTTCAAGCAGTGGTGCCTTACGTTTAGGTTCTCTGTCTTGTCCCTCCCGTATCATCTGTGTACTCTAGCTTGGGTATTGAATCCCATTAGTAATTAAGATGATCCGTGGACTCATTGTGTCATAAAAAAGAAAAAAAAATATGCTTACCTGATAAATTTATTTCTTTTTTGACACGATGAGTCCACGGCCCGCCCTGATCTTGTAAGACAGGTTGTTTGTTATTATAAACTTCAGACACCTCTGCACCTTGGTTTTTCCTTTCTATCCTTAACTTCGGTCGAATGACTAGTGTGGGAGGGAAGGGAGGAGCTATTTATCAGCTTTGCTGTGGTGCTCTTTGCCGCCTCCTGCTGACCAGGAGGTGAATATCCCTTTGCAATTAAGATGATCCGTGGACTCATCATGTAAAAAAAGAAATATATTTATCAGGTAAGCATAAATTTTCTTTTTTACCTCTGTGATTACCTTGTATCTAAGCCTCTGCAGACTGTCCCCTGATCACATTACTTTTTATTTATTATCTATTGACTTGCATTTTAGCCAATCAGTGCTGACTCCTACGTAACTCCACATGCGTAAGCACAGTGTTATCTATATAACACACATGAACTAGCAACCTCTGGTGGTGACATTTTTTAAATGCATTCAGATAAAAGGCGGCCTTCAAGGTCTAAGAAATTGGCATATGCGCCTGCCTAGGTTTAGATTTCAACAAAGATACCATGAGAACAAAGCAAAAATGGTGATAAAAGTAAATTGAAAAGTTGTTTAAAATGACATGCCCTAACTGAATCATAAAAGTTTATTTTTGACTTGACTGTCCCTTTAAGTATATCTGGTTGTATTCTATTAAGTGCCCACAAAATGGGGACTCTGAGTTACAGGATAGTGAAGTTAAATAAATCATTTTTTTATATATCTGTGCAGAATTTATATATTCTTATTTAGCTATTGATGAGCTTGAATTTATAAAGGGGCCACAATTAGTCATTTTCATGCGGTTCATTGATACATATTTGTGTGGTACCCAAATATATATTCTTGTCTTCATGAGTTATTATTGGGCATATACTCACTCCTATGACCTTATGTAAAATAGATATACATAGATATTATATCAATTTGGGTTTTTAGTGGTTCCTGTGCTGAGATATTTTGTTATTTTGTGTTGTGCGTGTAAATAATGTATATCAAGACTTAATCTGTCAGAGTGTGTAATGCATTTCTTTATTTATGGTGAGATCTCAAAGTAGAATTTGTTATCCAGGTATGGACTAAGGATTTTGTGGCCATATTATATAATCCTAATTATTTCTGAATAATGGTGTTATTACCATGTTGATCAGGTAATCAGTATATATATTAAAAATTGATACATTTATTCAATATTGCTTATGATATGATCACAGTTTCTCATATTAAACTATACATTTTCATACAATTTCACATAACTCCTGTCCTTTTTGTTGCTCTTGAGTAGAATGAGTTTTGTCCCACTAAACACAGCACAAGTCTGAGCATTTGTCTATTAGCTGTATAGGCCTCTAAAGGGGTCTCTCTTGTGCTCCCAGCATAGCAGGGGGTTCCTGTGTTTAGATGTACTGTAACTCTTCGTCATCATTGTCTATAAGCTGTATAGGCTCTAAAGGGGTCTCTCTTGTGCTCCCAGCATAGCAGGGGGTTCCTGTGTTTAGATGTACTGTAACTCTTCGTCATCATTGTCTATTAGCTGTATAGGCTCTAAAGGGGTCTCTTTTGTGCTCACAGCATAGCAGGGGGTTCCTGTGTTTAGATGTACTGTAACTCTTCGTCATCATTGTCTATAAGCTGTATAGGCCTCTAAAGGGGTCTCTTTTGTGCTCACAGCATAGCAGGGGGTTCCTGTGTTTAGATGTACTGTAACTCTTCGTCATCATTGTCTATTAGCTGTATAGGCTCTAAAGGGGTCTCTTTTGTGCTCACAGCATAGCAGGGGGTTCCTGTGTTTAGATGTACTGTAACTCTTCGTCATCATTGTCTATTAGCTGTAAAGGCTCTAAAGGGGTCTCTTTTGTGCTCACAGCATAGCAGGGGGTTCCTGTGTTTAGATATACTGTAACTCTTCGTCATCATTGTCTATTAGCTGTAAAGGCTCTAAAGGGGTCTCTTTTGTGCTCACAGCATAGCAGGGGGTTCCTGTGTTTAGATGTACTGTAACTCTTCGTCATCATTGTCTATTAGCTGTATAGGCTCTAAAGGGGTATCTTTTGTGCTCACAGCATAGCAGGGGGTTCCTGTGTTTAGATGTACTGTAACTCTTCGTCATCATTGTCTATTAGCTGTATAGGCTCTAAAGGGGTCTCTTTTGTGCTCCCAGCATAGCAGGGGGTTCCTGTGTTTAGATGTACTGTAACTCTTCGTCATCATTGTCTATAAGCTTTATAGGCTCTAAAGGGGTCTCTTTTGTGCTCACAGCATAGCAGGGGGTTCCTGTGTTTAGATGTACTGTAACTCTTTGTCATCATTGTCTATTAGCTGTATAGGCTCTAAAGGGGTCTCTTTTGTGCTCACAGCATAGCAGGGGGTTCCTGTGTTTAGATGTACTGTAACTCTTCGTCATCATTGTCTATTAGATGTATAGGCTCTAAAGGGGTCTCTTGTGCTCCCAGCATAGCAGGGGGTTCCTGTGTTTAGATGTACTGTAACTCTTCGTCATCATTGTCTATTAGCTGTATAGGCTCTAAAGGGGTCTCTTTTGTGCTCCCAGCATAGTAGGGGGTTACTGTGTTTAGATGTACTGTAACTCTTCATCATCATTGTCTATTAGCTGTATAGGCTCTAAAGGGGTCTCTTTTGTGCTCACAGCATAGCAGGGGGTTCCTGTGTTTAGATGTACTGTAACTCTTCGTCATCATTGTCTATAAGCTTTATAGGCTCTAAAGGGGTCTCTTTTGTGCTCACAGCATAGCAGGGGGTTCCTGTGTTTAGATGTACTGTAACTCTTCGTCATCATTGTCTATTAGCTGTATAGGCTCTAAAGGGGTCTCTTTTGTGCTCACAGAATAGCAGGGGGTTCCTGTGTTTAGATGTACTGTAACTCTTCATCATCATTGTCTATTAGCTGTATAGGCTCTAAAGGGGTATCTTTTGTGCTCACAGCATAGCAGGGGGTTTCTGTGTTTAGATGTACTGTAACTCTTCGTCATCATTGTCTATTAGCTGCATAGGCTCTAAAGGGGTCTCTTTTGTGCTCACAGCATAGCAGGGGGTTCCTGTGTTTAGATGTACTGTAACTCTTCGTCATCATTGTCTATTAGCTGTATAGGCTCTAAAGGGGTCTCTTTTGTGCTCACAGCATAGCAGGGGGTTCCTGTGTTTAGATGTACTGTAACTCTTCGTCATCATTGTCTATTAGCTGTATAGGCTCTAAAGGGGTCTCTTTTGTGCTCACAGCATAGCAGGGGGTTCTTGTGTTTAGATGTACTGTAACTCTTCGTCATCATTGTCTATTAGCTGTATAGGCTCTAAAGGGGTCTCTTTTGTGCTCACAACATAGCAGGGGGTTCCTGTGTTTAGATGTACTGTAACTCTTCATCATCATTGTCTATTAGCTGTATAGGCTCTAAAGGGGTCTCTTTTGTGCTCACAGCATAGCAGGGGGTTCCTGTGTTTAGATGTACTGTAACTCTTCGTCATCATTGTCTATTAGCTGTATAGGCTCTAAAGGGGTCTCTTTTGTGCTCCCAGCATAGCAGGGGGTTCCTGTGTTTAGATGTACTGTAACTCTTCATCATCATTGTCTATTAACTGTATAGGCTCTAAAGGGGTCTCTTTTGTGCTCACAGCATAGCAGGGGGTTCCTGTGTTTAGATGTACTGTAACTCTTCATCATCATTGTCTATTAGCTGTATAGGCTCTAAAGGGGTCTCTTGTGCTCCCAGCATAGCAGGGGGTTTCTGTGTTTAGATGTACTGTAACTCTTCGTCATCATTGTCTATTAGCTGTATAGGCTCTAAAGGGGTCTCTTTTGTGCTCACAGCATAGCAGGGGGTTCCTGTGTTTAGATGTACTGTAACTCTTCATCATCATTGTCTATTAGCTGTATAGGCTCTAAAGGGGTCTCTTTTGTCCTCCCAGCATAGCAGGGGGTTCCTGTGTTTAGATGTACTGTAACTCTTTATCATCATTGTCTATTAGATGTATAGGCTCTAAAGGGGTCTCTTGTGCTCCCAGCATAGCAGGGGGTTCCTGTGTTTAGATGTACTGTAACTCTTCATCATCATTGTCTATTAGCTGTATAGGCTCTAAAGGGGTCTCTTTTGTGCTCCCAGCATAGCAGGGGGTTTCTGTGTTTAGATATACTGTAACTCTTCGTCATCATTGTCTATTAGCTGTATAGGCTCTAAAGGGGTCTCTTTTGTGCTCACAGCATAGCAGGGGGTTCCTGTGTTTAGATGTACTGTAACTATTCATCATCATTGTCTATTAGCTGTATAGGCTCTAAAGGGGTCTCTTTTGTGCTCCCAGCATAGCAGGGGGTTTCTGTGTTTAGATGTACTGTAACTCTTCGTCATCATTGTCTATAAGCTGTATAGGCTCTAAAGGGGTCTCTTTTGTGCTCACAGCATAGCAGGGGGTTCCTGTGTTTAGATGTACTGTAACTCTTCGTCATCATTGTCTATTAGCTGTATAGGCTCTAAAGGGGTCTCTTTTGTGCTCACAGCATAGCAGGGGGTTCCTGTGTTTAGATGTACTGTAACTCTTCGTCATCATTGTCTATTAGCTGTATAGGCTCTAAAGGGGTCTCTTTTGTGCTCACAGCATAGCAGGGGGTTCTTGTGTTTAGATGTACTGTAACTCTTCGTCATCATTGTCTATTAGCTGTATAGGCTCTAAAGGGGTCTCTTTTGTGCTCACAACATAGCAGGGGGTTCCTGTGTTTAGATGTACTGTAACTCTTCATCATCATTGTCTATTAGCTGTATAGGCTC